>NC_091552.1:35230620-35243120 GCF_042767895.1 Penaeus vannamei | reverse complement strand
GAGAGCGACGAACACGCGAGAGTTCATGGTTATATTGTGGTTGAAGCTGAAGGAAGAATTCAGTGGTTTAAAAAATACGTAAGAAAATATGCGGGATGCATTATTTTATGTCGATAAAGTATAAGATATTGCAAGTCTACGATTGGTATTTACATATCACCATTGACACTAAAAGAAGTAACTATTTCTAAAAAGTGGTCCACGAGTCCCTCCCCCTTACCTGCTTGCGTTTCCGGCGAGGGCGTACAGGATTCTGCTTCGACCCCAGCGCCTCTCCCCGTACTTATGGCACTGGGAAGGACTCGCAGAAGGTGAAGGACCTCGTTCCTATCTGATGGAGGGAATCGCACAAGTTTACCCAAATGTAACGACTGGTCACCCATTTAATGTTTTCCTGGATGTGTGTGAGTACCATATTATACGCCAAAGAAGCTGCATTCCATAGCACGAGAAAAAAAATTAACAAAAAATCTTTATTAAATCAAACAAAAGGCATATTAATTTTGGAAATGTATCTCAAAGCTTTTGAATCTCATAAGATGTCTTATCCGTAATATCTTAGTCCTTATAGAGAGTTTTATACCTGTTGTTAATTATGTATAATCCCCCACCAAAATAAGAGAAAAGAACACTGGCCCAAAGTATTTGTTTACAAGGCTTTCTTGCACTCCAGATCTCGTCGCTTGGAGGCCTTCGAACTTATGGTCAGTGCATTATTTATGCCATTGATTTCAAAGGTTACCAGGGAATGGAAATCAGCATAGCCGAACTTTGTGTTTTCACTGGCCTTTCCCAAAAGGTCTTGGGACACGGGCGATTTTTGGATGATTTTTCAGGGTAAAAAAGAACAAAAGGTATGTGAAACGATGTTCATACAACTGCATATTGCAGACACACGCACACTCACACGCGTATGCATATACTCGTTTATATATGTGTGCAGTATATATACAATATATATATATATATATATATATATATATATATATATATATATATATATATATATATATTCAGTATTGATGTATGGCGATATTCCCGACGGTATCTATATGCATTATGATAATGATACCAGTTATGATAACTATGATTATAATAGTGATAATGATAGAAATGAAGATGATCATAATAACTGCAGTGACAATGATAGTAATGGTAATGATGTTGATGACAGTAATACTAATAATTATAATTACAATAGGAAAAAGTAATAATGATAATGATGATAATGATAATGATAATGATAATCGCAACGGTAATGTTGATAATAATATTAATCATGCTAATAATCTTGATGACGCTGATAATATTGATAATGATAATAATAAAGATAATGTTAATGGTAATAGAAGCTGTTTTCAAAACATATTTTTTGATCTGGTGTGTTCCTCCTTCGAATGCTTCTATGGCATATTCTAAAACTTTATATAGGTATATATGTTTGCATGTGTATGCATGTATGCACATTTGCATATGTACATATACATATCTATCGACCTAATTGACTCTACGTATATTTACATTGCATATGATGCGTATTTCCGTCAATGCAGGTTTCCTGAAAATATAGAGATTACCTCACACATTTTTCCTTGCTGTAGTAATCATTCATAGATCTGCAGTTGAGCCTTTTATTTCCCCTTTGACCCTGCTGGTCTGCTGAGGTGAGCTGTCTCGGCAACGAATCGCCTGCTGTTGTCGCATGGGAAGAGTAAAAGGAGGATTTTCGAATTTATGGAATAGGTGTCTCCGTGATAAACTGTGAGAGAAGAAACGGGACATCACTTTTGTTCAGTAAGAAGACAAGAAGGACATCCAGTCAGTTAGACAAGGGTGGCAAAGCCAATTCAAGAGTACCTTGTCAACACAGAGTTGCCAGTGATGCCAAAACCATCCGTCCCCTGGGAAATGAGCAGTGTAACAAAATTATATTTCATATACAGTCACATGCATACACGCACACACACACACACACACACACACACACACACACACACACACACACACACACATATATATATATATATGTATATATATATGTATGTATACAGTATATATATGTATTTATAGAGTATATATATGTTTATATATGCAACGAATATATGTATATATATTAGTATATATATATATTATGTATATATATAGGTATATTTATGGTATATATGTATATATATCAGTATATATATACTATATATATAAAGGTATATTTATGGTATATATGTATATATATCAGGATATATATTCTATACATATAGTATATAAACTATACATATATATGGACATATATATGCACATATATATGTACGTATAAACATATGTAGATATATGGATGAATATAGTTATATATTACATCACCACTTGCATGCGTATTTAGCGAAGGATTGGAAAATAAAGGTAATTTCTCTGAAAAATATGATTTATTTCATTTGATGGTGAGCAAGAATGAATAGCGTTATGAACACTGCAGATATTCACTGTGACTCTCAGGTCCAGTCAGTGACAGTCTGAAAGCTACCTTCGGTCACAGTGACGACTCCGATCCACTCAGTCTGCCTGCGTGTATGCTTGGTGATGGTGTGATTGTGAGGTGCTTAGTGTAAGAATGCGGTGCTCATGACTAGCATGAGAAGGTGGAATCCAGCATGAAGGAGAGATCGTCCCTGGAGAGGACGCACTTGTCGAAGAGGGCGCTGCAGGCCTTGGCGTCTTTCTTGGCGAACTTGGAGCCGAAGGTGATGGCCAGGTCGTAGACGCCTCGGGATCCCTTGAGGTTGCTGTTGTTGTCGAAGGCGGTCTTGAAGGTGGACATGGCTGGCGTGAGCTGGTCAGCGGACATGGCCTCGATTTCGCACAAGAGCTTGGCCACGCAACCGGCAGAGTCCATCTTCTGGGCCACAGCAATCTGTTGGAGTGAAAAGAATATTAGTAAAGTCCAGAATTCCTTTATATATGCGCCTTTCATTCCTCATACACATAATTGCACAATTAAATTTTATGAAAGTAATTAATAAAAGCGTTAACTTACTTCTGTTGCAACGTCCTCCTCCATGGAATCGACGTCCCTCCTGTAACGGCGCTTCAGATGCTTCCCGATAAGAACTCCCTTGAGCACTGCCAGGGCGCCCACGCCCAAAGCTGCCGCTGCAGAAGCAGTGACAGTGGTAGCGGCGATGGTCCCAGCTGCGGCGGTGGTTCCCAAGAGGATGAAAGACTCGGAGGAGGCCCAGAGGCCGCACAGGAGGAGAGCGACAAACACGCGAGAATTCATGATGGTGGCGGAGTCTGTGAGGAGAAAAGTTGACAGTGAGGCTACGCAGAAAGCTAAAATCGTCAGAAGTCGACGACCTGAGACATCTTCAAGAGTCTCACAGGAAACAATTTCAGAAGAACCAGAAAAGAGGATCTTTGTTCCTTACCTGCTTGTGTTCTGGAGCAGTGAGAGGACGAGTGTGATGTTGGTTCCTGGCAGAGCGCGATATTTATAGCGAGTGGACGGAGGCAGGCGGGTGACGGACCTGATCCTGGGTGAGAGGGAAAGCGAACGTATCCTATGGTGCAGGTAAGGCCTATTGACGTTAAATTAGTATAGTATTTCAATCCTTACGTACGTGCTTCCTCAACGCACAAATGTGCTTATATCTGCTTCTCTGAACGTTCGTTACAAGACATCGCTTTATATGTATTTGTATGCACATTTTAAATCCACTGACGCACGTGTATGGGTGTGCATATATATATATGTATATATTTGTATGTATATATGTATATAGATAGATGTTAGATGGATTTACACACACACACATACATACATACTTGCACACACATATATATATATATATATATATATATATATATGTGTGTGCGTGTACGTGCACATAAATACATACATACACGTGTATACATATGTATGCATACATATATACAGTTACATATACACATACACATATGTGTATGTAAGTGTATACAGGTATATGTATATACATATACGTAAAGATCTTTATATCTTTATTAGTGTACGTACTTGTATATAAAAATGTATATATATACATATATATGCATATATGTATACATGTACATGTGTCTGTGTGTTTGTATATATGTGAATATATATGCACAAGTTTATATAGAAAGGTATATATATACCTTTCTGAACGTGCTTTTCAAAAGGAAATTATGAGATATGTATGCATATACTCATGTTGATATACGTAATATATAAGTATATATATATTATCTATTTATCTAAATTATGTAAATTTATAATACACCAATACACAAAGACACATATGTATATATACGCATTTATATATACTGATTTATATATATAAATCCCTTTCTCTCTATATATCTATATATAATATACATACACACATATGTGTATGTGCAAAAGAATCATGAAGTATTCCTCCTATCACTTCATACTCTAAGGCTATAGCCCGCCGACATTTATTTCCAAGAAAATGAAAAAAAAAAAAAAAATCTCGATTATTTTTTTCAAATTTCCCGCCGATATTGTGACGTCCGCGAAAGAAATAGCAAATGAATAAATATAAATCAATTTGTCTATGGTTCATTGTCTATGGCATCGTTTCTCCCGTCCCCAAAACAAAAATGAAATATATTTGGTGGAAATACCTTACTCTCATGCGTCATGCCATGTCTGTTGTCTATCGTGCCCGTGGTCGGTGGTCGCTTCTGATCAGTACTGGCGTATTTCGCATTATGTTGAATTTCATTTCATATCCAGAAAGAGTCCTTTTCCTACCTGTACAAAATGGCAATATATATGTATGTATATATATATGTATATATATATATATATATATATATATATATATATATATATATATATATATATGTCGATTTTTCTTCAAAATAATAAATTCTGGTTGAAAGAATTCTTAGTTTGTATTCAACTCCTAGAAGACTTGCAGTAAGACAGAATTGTACTTCCTCCAGGTGGGGCTGGAACTGATACATTTCTTTACTTCTGATCTTTGGAAGGTAGGAGGTACACTTGTCTTATTTTGGTGCTGGGGATTTTTTTCCCTCCCGCCAATATGTCATCATCACCAGACTTGCCCGCTATTCAAGAAAAGAAATTGCTGTTGCTCTAATGAGTAATTTTTCCTAGTTCGTTAGCCGGCCATACTAGTCCTACGCGAACGTTCTATGAAAACGCTTGTTTTGAATCCGCAGATTCATCGCCAGGGAGCCGTGCGAATCCGCCGTGTGCTGAACAGTTCGTATTCGGTGGTGGTATATGGTGGCCACACTGTAAGTCAACTGTATTCAGAATATATTGCTCAGGTGTGTGGTGAAAATATTACATCAAGAGTCGAATTGAAATGTCTACATTTGTTTGTGTATTTGCATATAAATGTATATATAACTTATCAATCTATATGTATACGTGCATATCTATATGCAAATATACATAATGTATATATGTATATGTCCATGTATTATATGTATATATATAAATGTGTGTGTGTGAGTGTGTACACGCATGTGTTTTTATAGAATTGTAGTAAAGAGACAGGTTTATAAATAAGTATCGAAAGGGATCAATTTTAGTCTTTATTGCAAGCTCAGAGGCAGGTTGCCAGTTCTAGTCAGTCACTTTGCACGAGATTCCAGCCTTTGACTCTTGACAGCTAATCTCTGCTCAGGGAAAGGGAATCACAGTTGCATTTCCTCATGGTTGTGGATGTGAATTAGAATGTGTAATGGTTGAATGATTGTTCAAGATGAGAAAGGGAACATCAAGTAAATTCATTGAAGACAATTGCTTATATAAAATGAGTGATGGGTGAGTATAAAATGAGTGATGTGAGGTTTTATCTAGCATGAGAAGACGGTGTCGAGCATGACGAAGAGATCCTCCCTTGAAAGGACACACTTGTCGAATCGGACGCTGCACGCCTTGGGGTCGTCCTTGGCGAGGGCGATGGCCTGGTCGTACTCGATGCGGGAGGACTTGAGGTTGTCGGGATTCTCGAAGGCCGTCTTGAAGGTGGACATGGATGGGGTGAGGCTGTCGGCGGGCGTCGCCTCGATCTCGCACAGCAACTTGGCGATGCAGCCGGCCGAATCCAGTTCCTTGGCGACGGCCACCTTTGGAGGAAATATATGGGATTAGATACACTCCGCGCAGTGCGTAAATATTGATTGTGTTCGATTTAGTTATATATTTTGTCCATTTCATGCTAACAGCTTGAGGTATGAACCGTCTTAACATCTTCAGTACAAACCTCAACTTCATCGTCGATCTCCATAGAATCGACGTCCCTCCTGTAACGGCGCTTGAGATGCTTCCCGATAAGAACTCCCTTGAGCACTGCCAGGGCGCCCACGCCCAAAGCTGCCGCTGCAGAAGCAGTGACAGTGGTAGCGGCGATGGTCCCGGCTGCGGCGGTGGTTCCCAAGAGGATGAGAGACTCGGAGGAGGCCCAGAGGCCGCACAGGAGGAGAGCGACGAACACGCGAGAGTTCATGGTTATATTGTGGTTGAAGCTGAAGAAAGAATTTAGTGGTTTAATATATATATATATATATATATATATATATATATATATATATATATATATATATATATATATATTTTATGTCGATAAAATGTTATCATTAAGATAGTACAAGTCCATGATCGGTATTTACATATCACCATCGACACTAAAAGAAGTAACAGAGATATTTCTAAAAAGTGGTCCACTGGTCCCGCCCCCGTACCTGCTTGTGTTTCCGGCAAGGGCGCACAGGATTCTGACGGCGATCCTTGCGCCTCTCCCCGTATTTATGGCGCTGGGAAGTACCTGCGGAAGGTGAAGGACCTCGTCCCCATCTGATGGGGGAAATCGGGTAAGTTCACCCACTTAATGTTATCCTGGTGTGTGTGAATACCATATACGGAAGAGCTTTTCGCTATTTTTTTTCTTATGATTAGATAAAAAGCACATCTATTTTGGAAACGTGTCCCAAGACGTTTGATTTCCACAAGATATAATATTCACAGCAAATAAATGCTTATATATAGTTTTAGAGCCTCTATCTTATGTTGGCTTACAATACATTTTTTCACTTCCATAACTTGTATCCTGGAGGACTACGAACTTACAGCCAGTGTATTATTTATGCTATTGATTTCAAAGGATATAAGTGAAAGGAAATCAGCATAGATGAACCTTCGGCATTACCTGCCCATGCCAAATAAGTCCTCGGACAAAGGCGATTTTTGGACGATTTCTCAGGGTAAAAACACGGAAAACAAGGTATTGTAACGATTGCCATAGAACTTGGCATGGGTGCACACGCATGTATATATCGTATATATATATGCAGTATATATGTATATATATACATATATACACATATATGTTAATATATATACATACATACATATATATATATATATGTATATATGAATATATATACACACGCACATATATATATGGACATATATCTATATGTATATATATGAGTATATTATATTCACTAATGACGTAGTGGCGATATTCCCAACGTTTTCTATATGTATCATGATAATGTTACCAATAGCGATAACGATAATTATAATGATAGTGATAATGATAAAGATAATGATTATGATAACAACTGTAATGAAAATGGTAGTAATGGTAGTGATAACGATGATAATAACTTTAATGACAAAAGAAATAATAATAATCGTAATGATAAAGAGGTGAATCATATTAGTAATAGCATCAATAATGTTGATAAAATTGATAATGTTAATGTTGATAACATAGAAAATGTTAATAATATGATGATAATGTTGTGTTAATAATATGATGTTAATAATGTTGTGTTAATACTATTAATGATAATGGCATTGATATTAATGCAATAATGACAATAAAGATGATGATAATGATAATATAATCTAACATGGCCTCACTCTTTATATATATTTATACATGTCCGTGTGTGCGTGCGAGCGCGCGTGTGTATATGTATATATTTTTATATGTGCATGTGTACATGCATATAGATCTCTACCTATCTACACAGCATGTGTATTTCCGTCCACTTTGGTTCTCTCAAAACAAAAGATTTCCCGAAAGGTCGTTCACGTATTACTTTGTCGTAGAACTCATCCGCAGATTTGCAGCTGTCTTTTATATCTCCTTTGGCCGGCTGGTCTGCTGAGGTTAGCTGTCTCGGCAACCTAGCTAATCGCCTGCTGTTGTCGCCATGTGAAAAAGGAAAATGGAGTTTGAGAACTTATAAAGTAGGCATATATATAATGTTATATATATTTATATAACATTAAATATATGTGTGTACATATATAGATAGATAGATAGGTATATATGTATAGTATATCCAGTATTGATGTAGTTTCGATATTTCCGACTTTTTCTGTATGTATTATGATGATGATATCAGTTATGATATCGGTAATTATAATGGTAGTGATAGTGATAAACATGACAATAATGATAACTACATTGAGAATGGTAGTAATGCTAATGATAATAGCGATAATGATGATCATAATAACTGTAAGAATTATAGTAATAATGGTAATGATAATGATGTGAATTATGTTAATAATACTTATGATACAAATTACCAATAGCATTAATGACGTTAATGATATATATAATGTTAATATTTATAGCGATAATGGTACTGGTGATTATAATGACAATGATGATAAAGATAATATTTATAATGATAGAATCTGGGGTCTCCCTCCATCGAATGCTTTTAACGGAATAAAAAGCTCACCATATATATATCTGTATATATATATATATATATATATATATATATATATATATATATATATATATATATATATATTGATATGCATGCGTATGTATGTATGTGCGTGTTTATGCATATGTACATATGCATAACACTCTACCTAAACTTCTCTATAAACTCTAAAGATTTCCCAAAAGGTTGTAACGTTTTACTTTGTTATAGGACTCATCCATATATCTGCAGATGTGTGCCTATTTTCTCTCCCTTGGCCCGGCTGGTCTGCTGAAGTTAGTTGTCTCAGCAACCTAGCAATCGGCTGCTGTTGTCGCCATGTGAAAAAAGTAAAATGGGGATTTCCGAAGTTATGAAATAGGTGTGTCTATGGTGTAATCTGAAGGATATTAAACGGAACAATGGTAGGGTTCAGTAGAAGACAAGAAGGATATCCAATCAGGCAAAGGTGGCAAAGGCAACTGAAGGTCCTGCAGGATACCTCGTCAACACAAAAAGTGGCCAGCATGATATGGCCAAAACCATCCATCCCCTCGGAAATGAACTGTGAACAAAATCAAAGAATCGATAGAGATGGTCTATATGTGCGCGCACACATTTATACATGCATACACATACAAACATGTATATAAATATATAGGTAGACAGATATTTTTATATATTACATTACTTATATGCGTATTTAGCGAAGGATTGGAAAATAAAGGTAATTTTTCGGAGAAATATGATTTATTTCACTTGATGGTAAGCAAGAATGAATAGCGTTATGAACACTGCAGATATTCACTGTGACTCTCAGGTCCAGTCAGTGACAGTCTGAAAGCTACCTTCGGTCACAGTGACGACTCCGATCCACTCAGTCTGCCTGCGTGTATGCATGGTGATGGTGTGATTGTGAGGTGCTTAGTGTAAGAATGCGGTGCTCATGACTAGCATGAGAAGGTGGAATCCAGCATGAAGGAGAGATCGTCCCTGGAGAGGACGCACTTGTCGAAGAGGGCGCTGCAGGCCTTGGCGTCTTTCTTGGCGAACTTGGAGCCGAAGGTGATGGCCAGGTCGTAGACGCCTCGGGATCCCTTGAGGTTGCTGTTGTTGTCGAAGGCGGTCTTGAAGGTGGACATGGCTGGCGTGAGCTGGTCAGCGGACATGGCCTCGATTTCGCACAAGAGCTTGGCCACGCAACCAGCAGAGTCCATATTCTCGGCCACAGCAATCTATTGGAGTGAAAGGAATATTAGTAAAGTCCAGAATTCCTTTATGTATGCGCCTTTCATTCCACATATACATAATTGCACAATTAAATTTTATGAAAGTAATTAATAAAAGCGTTAACTTACTTCTGTTGCAACGTCCTCCTCCATGGAATCGACGTCCCTCCTGTAACGGCGCTTGAGATGCTTCCCGATAAGAACTCCCTTGAGCACTGCCAGGGCGCCCACGCCCAAAGCTGCCGCTGCAGAAGCAGTGACAGTGGTAGCGGCGATGGTTCCGGCTGCGGCGGTGGTTCCCAAGAGGATGAGAGACTCGGAGGAGGCCCAGAGGCCGCACAGGAGGAGAGCGACAAACACGCGAGAATTCATGATGGTGGCGGAGTCTGTGAGGGGAAAAGTTGACAGTGAGGCTACGCAGAAAGCTAAAATCGTCAAAAGTCGACGACCTGAGACATATTCAAGAGTCTCACAGGAAACAATTTCAGAAGAACCAGAAAAGAGGATCTTTGTCCCTTACCTGCTTGTGTTCTGGAGCAGTGAGAGGACGAGTGTGATGGCGGTTCCTGGCAGAGCGCGATATTTATAGCGAGTGGACGGAGGCAAGGGGGGTGAAGGACCGGATCCTGGGAGAGAGGGAAAGCGAACGTATCCTATGGTGCAGGTAAAGCCTATTGACGTTAAGTTAGTATAGTATTTCAATCCTTACGTACGTGCTTCCTCAACGCACAAATGTGCTTGTATCTGCTTCTCTGAACGTTCGTTACAAGACATCGCTTTATATGTATTTGTATGCATATTTTAAATCCACTGACGCACGTGTATGGGTGTGCATATATATATATATATATATATATATATATATATATATATATATATATATATTTGTATGTATATATGTATATAGATAGCGGTTAGATGGATTTACACACAAACACATACATAGATACTTGCACACACACACACACACACACACACATATATATATTTATATATATATATATATATATATATATATATATATATATATATATATATATATATATATATGTGTGTGTGTGTGTGTGTGTGTGTGTGTGTGTGTGTGTGTGTGTGTACGTGCACATATATACATACATACACATGTGTATACATATGTATGCATACATATATACAATTACATAAACACATACACATATGTGTATGTAACTGTATACAGGTATATGTATATAAATATACGTACAGATCTTTATATCTTTATTAGTTTACGTACTTGTATATGTAAATGTATATATATACATATATATCCATATATATACATGTACATGTGTATGTGTGTGTATATATGTGAATATATACGCAAAAGTTTATATAAAAAAGTATATATATACCTTTCTGAACGTGCTTTTCGAAAGAAAATTATGAGATATGTTTGGATATACTCATGTATTTTGTTGATATACGTAATATATATGTATATATGTATATATATTTTTTGTCAACCTGCATGTCTATCTATCTAAATCATGTAAATTTCTAATACATCAATAAACAAAGACACATATGTATATATACGAATTTATATATACTGATTTATATATATAAATCCCTTTCTATATACATACATACATACATACATACATACATATATATATATATATATATATATATAATATACACACATATGTGTATTTGCAAAAGAATCATGAAGTATTCCTCGTATTACATTATACTCTAAGGCCACAACATTTTTTTTTTCTTGAATTGTGCCCGCCGACATTTATTTCTAAGAAAATGAAAAAAAAAAGAAAATCCCGATTATTTTTTTCAAATTTCCCGCCGATATTGTGACGTCCACGAATGAAATAGCAAGTGAATAAATATAAATAAATTTGTCTATGATTCATTGTGTATGGTATCGTTTCTCCCGTCCCCAAAACAAAAATAAAATATATTTGGTGGAAATACCTTACTCTCATGCGTCATGCCATGTCTGTTGTCTATCGTGCCCGTGGTCGGTGGTCGCTTCTGATCAGTACTGGCGTATTTCGCATTATGTTGAATTTCATTTCATATCCTTTTCCTACCTGTACAAAATGGCAATATATATATATATATATATATATATATATATATATATATATATATATATATATATATATATATATATATGTGTGTGTGTGTGTGTGTGTGTGTGTGTGTGTGTGTGTGTGTGTGTGGATTTTTTATTTTACTTTATTTATTTTATTTTATTTTTTTGATTTCCAATATAATAAATTCTGGTTGAAAGCATTCTTAATTTGTATTCAACTCCTAGAAGACTTGCAGTAAGATAGAATTTTACTTCCTCCAAGTGGGTCTGGAACTGATACATTCCTTTACTTCTGATCTTTGGAAGGTAGGAGGTACACTTGTCTTATTTTGGTGCTGGGGATTTTTTTTTTTCCCCTCCCGCCGATATTTCATCATCAACAGACTTGCCTGCTATTCAAGGAAAAAATTGCCGTGGCCTAAGCGATGTTAATAAATAATTCAATTTCATTTTCAGGAAATGGATTGCTCTATCTA
>NC_091552.1:35193120-35195620 GCF_042767895.1 Penaeus vannamei | reverse complement strand
ATGAAATTAGAAAAATGAGTAGAAAAAATAGCAGAAATGTATATGAATACAATTATGTAAATCATCATAATAATGACATTACCACCAACAATGATAACAATTACAACGTCACTCGGACAAAATAAATGTTTCTGAAACTTAAAAAAAAAAAAAAAAAAAAAAAAAAAAAAAAAAAAAAAATATATATATATATATATATATATATATATATATATATATATATATATATATATATATATATATATATATAGTAATAGAAAGAAAAAAAGAAAAAAGAAATCCTACAAACGTAAAACTCACTCTCTCTAAATTCTACACCACAATAATAAAAAATATATATATTATCTCTATATTCCATATAACATAAAAATTTACTTTACTCAAAGTCCCTTCTACACCCACGCTCCCTACATTCTACGCAATCATTTCCAGTATTCCGTCTTTTTTCTTCTTCGCTATAATCTTAAGGCGTGACAGTCTCTATCCACTCACTGCTTCTCCGCATTCTACACGACAATCTCCCCCCCCCCCATATATATATATATATATATATATATATATATATATATATATATATATATATATATATATATATATATATTCCATCTTCGGGAGCCGAAGGACGTTTCCGAAACTGTCTCACTTTCTTCAATAAATCTAGTTTGTGCATTGTGGGTTTTTCTACCATATTTATATACATACACATACATGTATATATATACATAGATACATAATATGAGCAAGATAAATATCAATTAAACTTTCGCTTTCATACGCAAGATACCATGTGATAACGATCCTCGAGAACTGACAACAGAACAATTTTTCTCAGAATTTTAGCGGATAACCAAACAGACAAAATCAGCCTCATTCTGCAGCTACTGGAACACTACAGAGAAACATTTTAGAATTTAAAGGTCTAAAGTGTGTGTGTTTTATTAGGCAAATTGCACATTACATTAACCGCAGGGCCATTTGCTCACCACAAATAGGCCTACATAAAACTGCCGCCTTTTTCCTGTTTTTTTTTTAAGTTATGGTTAATTAATATCTAATTACTGTTGTTGAAGATATTAGTCAGTTTGGTGTTAGCAATGACATTTCCTTACATATTGCCATTATCATTATTTCATTATTGTTGATATTATTGTCATTATCATTATTATTTTTGTCATTATCATTATTATATTTGTCATTATCATTATCAACATTGTTACTATTATCATCACAATCATTAGGTCACAAGAACGAAAGTCCCTGTTTTGCGTCCGAGCAAAAATGAAAACTGACGAGGTTATTTTTAATCATTCATTATTCATACTTCCTTTTCCTATGCATTTAAGACCTATGATTTGCCAATTTTTGCTGAAAAAAACAGTAGGCCTATCGAGCAACCCTTGAGCCCTCCCTCAATCAATTTCAATCAATCAAATCCCTCAAATCCTCCCACGAGTGTAACTTGCATGTAGGCCTACACATCAGTCGTATCAGTGCAAGAAAACTACGCTTTTCCTGATGCCGAACTGTCATTTCGTGTCCAGCTCGTTGGTGATGGCAGACGGTACTGGGGCCGGATTCTCAAACGCGTTAAGGCGCCGGATCTCCTTAAGGCGCCTTAACTTACGGCCCATACACGGAGCAAAGGACCATGTTAGTAGTATCATTATTAACATTTCCTTATTCATATTATCATTGTCATTATTATCGGTGTTACTATTACCATTATTATTTTTATCAGTTACTATCATTATCATTATCATAATCACCATTACTATCATTATCGTTGTTGTCATTATTATTAGTAGTGGCAGTAGTATAATCATTATTATCATTATTGTTGTTATTTTCATTACCCATTATCATCATTGTTAATGTTATTATTATTATTATTATTATTATTATTATCATTATCATTACTATTATTATTATCATTATTATTATTATTATCATTATCATTATTATTTTCATCATTATTATTAATATTATCCTTATTATTATTATTATAAACATTATTATTATCATCATCATCATTATAATCATTATCGTTGTTACCATTATTGTTATTATTCACACTATTGTTATCATCATTATCTTTATCAATATTATTAGTATCATTAAGAAGCCTGAACCATCAACAAGAAATGGACGAAGACAGACATTCACGAAAGAAAGAATGATAAATGTAGATAGAAAGAAAGGGAAGAAATACTAAAACTAAGATACAAACACATTAAATAAAATAAAATAAAATGAAAATAAGATAAAATAGAATAAAATAAATATAAAATAAAATAGAATAAAATAAATAAAATAAAACGGACAACAGCTGTGCAGACGTCTTGAAGGACAAGTAATTATGTCAAGGCTTTTTTACGTAAACGTGAGAAGATTATCCTAAGATGCTTTACCTGAAGATGTATCTCTCTCATTCTTAATCTTAAACTTTTCGATGATATCTCAATTTCTTTTTTGTGGTAAATTGTAATAAACTGATCTTTGT
>NC_091552.1:35150620-35158120 GCF_042767895.1 Penaeus vannamei | reverse complement strand
TTTCACGTGTTATGAAAATGGTTAGCTAACTTATAACAATAGTAAGATTATTAACTGTTTTAATATATGATTAGATACACCAATGATCTTCCATTCATAACATCCCAAAACCGCGAAACCATGAAAGCAGATCCATTACCGAGAGGGCAGCCAGCGCTTCCTGGTTCGCTTACAAAGGCCGTTGCGTCCGTTTCCTCGGCGAGATCCAGATCGCGCGTTCGAATATTCGCGCCATTTTGTTGTGACGCTGGTCCTCTGTTGATGTTATCCTTGTCTGCCTTTGTTTCTCTGGCTTTTTCTTTCTCGCTTTCTTTTTTTTTTTCTTTTTCTTTTTTGTTCCTCTCCTTCTCTGTTCTTCTTCTTCTTCTTCTTCTTCTCCTCTCTCTCTCTCTCTCTCTCTCTCTCTCTCTCTCTCTCTCTCTCTCTCTCTCTCTCTCTCTCTCTCTCTCTCTCTCTCTCTCTCTCTCTCTCTCTCTCTCTCTCTCTCTCTCTCTCTCTCGCCCTTAAACCACAAGCCAATTTGAACGTTAATTGTCATACTATATTTGCATGTTTGTGTCTAATGAACTGAGACTTTAGAACAGATTTTTTGGGGTTTAGAGAGAAGTGGTCACCTAAAAACATTATTGCCAGAACCATTATCTTTAAACTAGTCAGGTGGAAACTTCGTCTAAACGTAAATAAAACGATGTTCAGGAGTTACTTTGAACTCTGACTTTTTTGGCTTGTTCATAGTTTCTCTACACAGAGCAAGGACACAGACCTATGTGGTGCGTTCATCTAAGGATATATTTTCCTTTGATTTTTTTTTCTTTTATTCTTCTTTTATTTGTTTTATTTATTTATTTTGTTAGCTTTTCAGCGTTTGTAGAACAAGTAATTAGCTTCAAGACATTAGAAAATTGTGCATTGCTAGTAATATGAATATGCATGTCTGTGAGCGCAGGTATGGAAGTAAATAAATGGCCAGACAAAAACAAAAACAAAAAAACTAATAGATAGATAAAGAGGGAAGGTGAGATAGATAGAGAGGAAGAGAGAGAGATAGATAGAGAGAGAGAGAGAGAGAGAGAGAGAGAGAGAGACTGTTGAACTGACTGACTGATTGCCAAATAGACAGAGAAATACCCCAACAAATATACAAACAGTTTTTTTTCACATACCCATATCACTTCGAAGACTTTTTCCCTTCCGAAGCCACAAAACCCATCCCTCCAAGATCGTATTTCGTTTTCTATTTTCATTTACCAAACATCCCTCATGCAAGCAATGGTTATCTCGCCAAGCAAATCAATAGTTCTCTTTCGTAACAATTATGAATGAATGATGTTTGTGTTTCCTTTTTGTAGTAGATTCGTCGTATTCTCTCAGCGAATCGGCGGATCGGGTTCATTTTTTCGTGTAAATAATTTGTTTGGTCTTTCCTCATTCACAGACATTGAGTCTAAAGCAGGAAGTGTCATCCTTTTCCTTCGTGCAGTAATACTGTACACGTACTCTTTAACTGATAGCAACAATGCGAACTAGTAAACATACATATAGCAACCGTATGACATTACTATAGTCTGTCCCTATTTCAGTGCCTTACCTGACTCCATTTTCTTTGAAGTCCCTCCACTTATTCCGTTTTCTATGATTAATGCCTCGTTTTCTATGTCTAAAACCAACGTCATCAGTATAGCTGCTACTGTTACTATTCTAGCGCTTTATCATTCTTCAAGATATCAAACATCTTTCAAATCAATCTGTTCTTCTCTTGTTTTTCTTATCCTCAAAATCCTCACTCACTCTACCACTCCCTGCCTTTCACTCGACTTCCCTCCATTTTTCTTGCACCACACAGGACACGTTTCTCTCGGACACAACAGTAATTATAATCTCGTCCTATCTTAACAATCACTCTCTGAATATCTCTATCTATCTATCTATCTATCCATCTCTCTTTCTCTCTCACCCTCTCACCAGTTCCGATTTTTTCTTTCTTTCCGATCTCGCTTACCCTCAGTGCGTCTTTTCTTAATCTCAGCCATCCACATTGCACTAAATTCCAGTTTTCTCCACTCGGTCATCCACTCATCCATTTTAACATATCCAAGCTCACCGCTCTCCCCCGATCGACATCCAGGCACTCGACCCGTGAACTGCATTCCCTTGATTCCATATTTGTCATCAATATTAACGGCATTCTTCTTTTAAACGTTCTTCCCATTTCACCTTTTTTTTCATATTTATTCGTACTTCTCCCTCGCGCATTCCTAGAGACCCAGTGCTTAAGATTCTTTATGGGGGGTGAGGGGTGGGGATTTGTCTCACATCCTCTCCCTCCGTCTTTCCTATTTGGGGCAGGAGGGTAAGCTACAAAAGGTAAATTTCCGCATCCCTCTTCTGTCTATTTGACCCACAGAGAGGAGAAATAACCGATGGTTGAACCGCGATACCAACCCTCTGGTTTCGCCCGCTGCTTCGAGACACCTGTAGTCCGAGCCTGAGGTCATAGGATACCCAGTTTCCGTGTGTAGCCAAGAGGAGGCTGTAGTAGGGGTCCTGATGGAGGGACAATGCACAGTGTATTTGTTTATGTGTTTATACTGTGTGTACGTATCTGTATCGAAGGTCGTCTTCGTTAAACTCTAAACTGTTGATCATCTTTGTGATTCACGCGGCCGGGGAAAAACACTAAGAGCATAAACGGTCTTTTGTACAGCCAACAATAAAAGCAATGTCGCCTTGTCAGACCTGTGCTTGGGGAGATCTCGCCCTTCTTGCCCCGAAAGGTGGCCCACGTTCAAACAACCTGGACATAGTTAGGAAAGGGGGGGGGGGCAGGGAGTGATTTAGATTCGCTACGCAAAGCAAGGAGTGAGTGTTCGGCTATGTTTCAGTCACATCTTATCGAGGTTAGTGTCTGCACCCTCCCCCCTCTCACTCTCACTCACTCTCCCCCCCCCCCCCCCCCCTCTCTCTCTCTCTCTCTCTCTCTCTCTCTCTCTCTCTCTCTTTTACACACACACACATACATACTGTGAGTAATATTTGTGGGTGTGAATAATGTATCGTCTCAAATAGCGCCTCTTGGGCTACCAAACATTAATATATGGCTTTGGCCGCAAAACTTCGAGGGTAGTGGGGTGTAAAGGTATAGGTATCGATTACCTTGTTTCCCTTTTATTTCGTTTGGGTGCCTCCTACGAACCACGACCTCCATTCGCGTTCATGAATCGCGAAGCACGATTTGGTTGGGGTCAGCTTGAGTGTGATGGGCCACTTGGCTCCGCCCCTCGCAATCATATACTTATAGAAAGTATAAATGTCTATTATATCAGCATAAAGTTCGAGATACAAATTGATTCAGAGTGCATCAACCTAATTTATTATATTTCCGAAACTTGGTGAAAATGAATGATGGAAAAATGAAATGCAGTGAATGTGTGCAGCGGTGCATTAATTTAATGATGGTGGGGTATATAGGATGCAGGTGTTGCGAAACTTATACTATTAACATATCTTTTAGTGTTAAATTATTAATTGACAGTCTTTAGAACTGGGCAGATTGAGCACTTCCCGGCGAGCAACCGGTTCACGCTTGCTCACTCACCCATCGAAGGGCCGAGTCGAGCTTCACTTTACCCAAGGCTAAGGGGATATTCCCTTAGCCTTGACTATACGCCTTTATTTGTCGTTTTAGCGGCTGTTGTCCAGCACCTTGTCGGTGTTTCCCCTCCAAACCCATTGCTTTCGATATCCGCCTTTCACATATTTATTTCGTTATTTTTGGTAATGAAATAATTGTAAACATTTGGAAATATAATGGCGTATGTTCTTTTCCAAATAACATATCAAAAGCTTACTATTATCTACATAGCGGATCCAGGTGATATAAGACGGAGAGAGAGAGTAGCTGCTTAGGATAATGCAGAGCCATATGTTAATATAAATCCTTCATATATGAATGAAGGATATTTCCGTCTGACGATTATTCA
Organism: Penaeus vannamei; assembly: GCF_042767895.1. NCBI lineage: Eukaryota > Metazoa > Arthropoda > Malacostraca > Decapoda > Penaeidae > Penaeus > Penaeus vannamei. Next base: position 35,154,140 of record NC_091552.1, on the reverse strand, counting down.
ATATGAATAAGTTCCAGCAATGTTAAGTTTTTTATATAGAGAAAATATGATAAGGAATTGAAATAAAATGATTTGATAAAATTTCTTGATAATAATTTTCGAAATAATATACGATAATTTATTTCTCAAGGCAGGTTTCCAATATATCCACCAAATTTACAAGTAAACAGGAATAAAAGCGATCCCTATTTCTCTCTCTCCATGTATACTTCAGTCATTATTGCACTTCGCCTGATTTCCGTACTTTCCCACCTCCTCACATTCGAACTAGCCTAACTATGCTCTAGTTGTTTGAAGGTGGGCCTCCTTTCAGGGCAAGAAGGGCATGATCTCACCGAGCCAGGACTGGCGAGGCGTCACCGATTTTGTTGCTGGCTTTACTAACAGTATGTTAACTCTTCTTCATACATATAATAATAACTTTATTTACTCACAGATACTCATTTCACTCAGACCCAGAGCCTTCATGATCTGTGTTATCCAAGTGAACCGGTTTGATTATAGAAATGAATAGCTTTGCAACTAACTCGTATCTAAAGCTCAACTTATTTCTTACTAAAAGTCATAATAGTTTATAGGTATATTTCGACAAATTTATGATCACAGATTTATTTTTTAATCACTAGACCTATATAGGACATGTGCATATAACGAGCGCAAGTAATTTTCTGTGGCAATGGTGTGAAGCGAAGAAATATGGGAATATGTAAATATGTGCTTGCTCAATTATCTGGCTGTCACTTTCTATGTAACCTTGAAAGCACACCTGTATGTGTGAGTGTGTACGTGTGTCTGCGAGTGTGTGTGTGTGTTAGAGAAGGAAAGAAAGAGAGAGAGAGAGATTGAAGAGAATGCGACTAAGAGAGAGCGAGTGTAAGAGAGATTAAAAAGAGGGATAGAGCATGTAAAAGTGTGTCCTTGCCTGATTTTTTTCAACGCGGAAGAGTGAGCGAGAAGGGTCAAATAGTCTCATCTGCTGTGATTAAATCATGTAACTTAAAATTAATACTTAAAAGTGATAGCCACACGAAGCGTTATTAGGGAAGTTGATCCTATTCTACAGTATTTCTGTTAGGAAAACTGAATTTTGTAACATCCTTGACTCCTGTGTGTGTGTGTGTGTGTGTGTGTGTGTGTGTGTGTGTGTGTGTGTGTGTGTGTGTGTGTGTGTGTGTGTGTGTGTGTGTGCGTGTGTGTGTGTGTGTGTGTGTGTATGTGTGTGTGTGTGTGCGTGTGTGCGTGTGTGTGTGTGTGTGTGTGTGTGTGTGTGTGTGTGTGTGTGTGTGTGTGTATACATATATATATATATATATATATATATATATATATATATATAAACATACGTATTTACACAAACACACAAATACACACGAAAGAACTTTTACACTAATATATTTTTTCTATGTATTCATTTATCTATACTTTTTTTCATAAAAAAAGCATTTGCATTAATAATTTTCTCTTAAAAGTCACTAACGAGATATTTGACAAATGATTTTCTCGAATGTCGAAATTCACAGGTTTTTAGTATATATGTGCGTGCATGTAAGTGCGGCTGTATATGTGATCACTGTACATCTTCTGCACATTTACGATAGGTATAGATACAAATCCATCTATCTATCTACACACACACATTAATATAGATAGACAGATAGATAGATAGATAGGTAGATAGTTAGATAGACAGATAAATAGATAAGTGAATATATGTTTGTGCATGTCTGTGTGTGTGTGGGTATAAGTACACACATACACAGACTGACACAAACACACACACACACACACACACACACACACACACACACACACACACACGCATATATAATATATATATATATATATATATATATATATAATATATGTATATGTATATATAATATATATATATATATGTATATATATGTATGTATATACATATATGCATGTAAATAAACACACACACACACACACACACACATATATATATATATATATATATGTGTGTGTGTGTGTGTGTGTGTGTGTGTGTGTGTGTGTGTGTATCTCTCTCTCAGATCATGGGGAATCAAGAAGAAAACGGAGATGGTGGAGCTACTTTCGCTACATCTGGTATACAGTGGGATGAAGTAGTAATGGCTGACAAGAACACTATTGCTGCTCTTGATGTCATTTTGATAGATATAACAGAGAAAGATGCATTCATTGGTGGTATACCATATGCGCCGGTGGTTTTAGACAAATCCTCCCTATCATTAGAAGAGGGGGAAAGAACGATGAGTTGAATTATTGTATAAAAAACAGCTGGCCGACTTTGGTTAAATTGGAGCTGAGCATGTTAGACTAGAGTAGAGAGATGCCGCTAGCGTTGCATTTGCGAAGAAGTTGCTGGCTATCGGTTGAACTTTAAGTGGAAAAATACATTTACCGGAGAATTTTGCTGTTCAGGTCGCATCGAGAAAACAGTTGATTGAAAACGTGTGCGATGGCAATGAAAATAATATTATAAACAACGTTTACTTTAAAAAGCTGTCAATTATATTACCAACTAACGTTAATGTAGACGAAGTGAACATTATTTATGACCAATTTAAGGGTGAAGAAGTGATGTATAGAAGCAAAGATCCACCAGTTGATCAAGAATATATGTTTGTAATGGAATGAAAAGCCCCAATTTGCCACGTCACGAGCTGAAACTGAAGGTTGAGTGCGTAATAATAGTCAATCGTAACATAAATCCTCCTAATATCTATAACGGCACTAGACTGATCGTTACGAATCTAAAGAATATATTGTGAGGAATATCTTAGGAGGCGTATGTGACGGTGAGCAAGTGATCATACCAAGAGTCACACTCATATCTACAGATACACCAGGAAACTTCAAAAGAAAGTAATTTCCAGGTAAATAGAGCTTTGCAATGACTATAAACAAGTCACAGGGGCAGACATTCGATAGATATGGATAATTGTTAGATACAGCAAATTGTTTCTCTCATGGACAGTTTTACGTCGTATGTTCATGAGTGACAAAGTGGGATTTTCCGATCATCTGTACTGGAACTACTAAGAAAAACGGCGAGATAGCCATGAGTTGTTTCTAGACAAAATCATCACAACAGGAGAGGTAAACTTAGAGACAACACCGACATCTGATTTCTCTGAAGGAGAAGTGGAGCACGGAACAATTACTATTCCTGAAAACATTTTCAAACTAGCAGAATAGGCAATCAAGATGATTTTACCGGACTACGACACCGTCAATCAACACTGAAGATTCTTTGGAGGAAGTAATTATCGTGCATTGTTTCTCTTTGAATATTGTTCAATAATGTTTGCGTAGCCTATTAATGCAAAAAAAAAAAAAAATCGAAGACCCTCTGATATCCCCCAAAATCCCATAGCAACGCCCTTAGAAACGAAGATGCAAAACTCGGCGGTCTTCGGCAATCCCCCGTTGTGACGCCATTCCCAGAACCAGGGAGAATCTTGTTGAATAGCGTGATACACACAGTGCACCGTGAGTCTATGGTATCACGGAA
>NC_091552.1:35087295-35094795 GCF_042767895.1 Penaeus vannamei | reverse complement strand
GTTCTACGGGAAATTGGAGATTATGGGTCATTGGGGCGTATCTGTTCATCAATCTGAATGTGGCTATCACTGCTTAGTAATTTGCTAATTTTCTGGAATGCTTTTGCATATCCGATTTTGGTATAGATAGGTTTCTCTCGCTCTCTATTATCTAAATGTATCTAAATGATGCCACGGTAAATTATGGATGATTTGCAGAGAATTGGTCATTATATAGTCAAGTACATTATTACACCTGAAATTAATATTCTGACTTAACAAGTGCTTTACAGTTACCATTCCAATAGCATGAACAATTATTTCTGTGTATAGGCCACGTTAACTTCAGTTCATTCTTGTTAGTTTTCATTTCATGTATTATGAATATGGACAAATAGATGAATAGACTTGTGTACTTATAAGTATATGTATGAATGTATGTATATGTATATTTATACATATATATATATATATATATATATATATATATATATATATATATATATATATTATAATATATATATAGTATATTTATTTGTATTTATGTATGTATGTACTTACATATTCTATGTATATCACTATATTTTTTTTCTTTTTTCTTTCTTTTCCTTTTCTTTATGTACTGTTATAGCTTTAAAATACCCTGCAAAATTGTAATGCCTTAACTCTTCATTGCTTACGAGCTCAAACCAAGTCCCTAGTTCCTGGTGAAAAACACAGGACAGATAAGGTCACAAGATTGAAAGTTCCTGTTTTGTGTCCTGGCAAAAATGAAAACTGACGAGGCTATTTTTCATTATTTGCTATTCATTACTAATATATACACACATTTCAAGAAGAAAATAACAGCTTTTCAAAGTCCTCAAATCATCTTCTTAATTTTGTGAGTAATCAAGACACTTTTCATTCATATTGACAAAAGAAAAGCTTTTCAGTCATCAAATCATATTTTGGGGAGAATAATGAAATTTTTTGGCGTGTTATCGGAACAGTGGACTCAAAACAGAAACTTTGATTCTCATGGCTTAATAGCTTATGTTACTGTGTTCTTACCACTCAGGTTTATATTAGTGGGCAATTGTTATGGTTGTCACAGTAAGTATAATCCTTATGATCATATTTTGCAGTTAAATTAAATCAGTTTTCATGCTGTGCTTTAGAAACTATAGAAAATTAAAAATTATAATGTTAAAATTACTTATCATGATTAATGTTCCTTGGGTCATAACTCTGCACTGTTTTACATGCCATTGGGATATACTCTGAGAAGCTTAGGAATAAAATAAAAGCATAGACAAACGACTTAACATTATTACAATATGTGTGATATGAAAGCTACAAAATCTAGGCATGTGTGAGGTGCTGATGCATTTAGGGCCAAAGGTCCAGGTGCCAAGTATGTAGATCTGTGGCGGACACCACAATCACCTCAGCACCAGTGCTTCCTCACTCAGCTTAATTGCCTCCGTCACCACTGGCACAGCCTCGCTCGGCGTAGTCGCCTCACCTCACTCAGCATCGGCACATCTCACACGCCAAGTGAGGTGAGGTGACTACACTGAGTGAGGCTGCGCCAGTGTCAACAGAGGAAATTAAGCGGAGCGAAGCAGCATTGGTGCCAAGGTGATTGTGGTGTCTGCCACAGATTTCCTAGTTGATTTACTGTTAAATAAGGAACCAGTCCAAGCCCATTCCTACCAGAATGTATGATAGAATTTTCATGTCTTCTTGGAGTGCTCAGAACACAGGAGTAGTAGCATTTGCTTGACATTGACATCAAATAGAACACAGAACTGCAGGATCTTTTTCAGTACAAGTTCTATCTTGATATAATTTTGACATTGACTAAAATTCCAATGAATTTTTAGTAGTGCAAATCACTATAAATAAAGTATACTATATAGTTATGTACTTCAAGGATTGACTAAGTGTAAGATCCTTTCAATTATGATTTTTTCACTGCAAATGGCAAGTCAAAAAGTATTTCAAGATTATGAAAAATATGCCTGGTAATAGCAATGACAAGTGATCGTGGTTTCTGAACCTCCAGTGCTCCAGCAAAGATCAGTAAACATTCATTTAGCTTATTCTGGCAAGTTAGAGCTTTGACTAATACCTTATTTGACAGTATGATGTTGGGAAGGTCTACAAAAGCTGTATGATTTATAGAGACAAATATTCACATGTAGCTCCTGCCCTCTACATCCCTTTGGTTAGATCCTGTTGCTCATGGTATGTTGTAAAAAGTATAACATATGATTGATTGATATTTTCGATATTAGATGTCTGTGTCATAGGTGTCACAGATGATAAGTGTCTACAAATTTGTTGGCACTATATTTTTTACCTAGCAGCTAATAAAGTCCAATACCAAAAACTTCTGTTCCTATGATTATAAGAAGGCATTAGTAGTACCCATTAACCATACATTAGCAATGAATTGGTGCATGAGACTGTGTAAAGTAAGAATGGGCTGTCTTTCGTTTGGGTAACAGGTACCTTCCATTAGAGGTTTTTGGTGTTTGTGCACCAGACCTTTTAAATGCACACCAATTATGTATGTCACACATTTAAGTAGCACACTTGCATATGTTGTATGCTAGATCCAAGCTTATCATAATTTAATATGTAAAGATTATTTCCGATATTCACTCGAAACTCATTGCATTTCAGAATGGGAGGAGGAGGAGGAGGAAAAGGTGGCAGCAGCACCCAAAAAAGGGGGAAGGACAGGATGTTTGGTATGCAGGAACAGAATGCATATGAGAACTCCCTCATTGACCCCAGTAGCCGGGGATATGTGTACGATGAAGTGGATGACTTTGAGGATGAAAAGGACAAAAATGTTCTCGGTCTAACCAAAAGGCTTATGGCTAGAAATGAGAGGTCGAAGGTAAAGCATGTCATTGGATTTTTTGAGCAGAGATTGTAATTGTGTTCCTGTTGTGTCAAAATTACATGTTTCTTATGCCAAAATTCCAGATTTATCAGCATAGTCATGTATTAATTATAGTGTATTGGTAAATAAAAAGGACTGGGTACATGATCTCAAAATAATTTTGATATACATAATGTATATTTTGATAGAAAAAAGTAACTTGACACTTTAACTAATAAAGAATTGGGTTGTATAGTACAAGATGGGGGAATGTACTTCATACTAATCCCTATCCGATATAATCTAATACAAGCCTGATATCTTTACAGAAGAATTGAATATATTTTAATGAAACATAATCACGTTCCCCCCAAGGGATTGACCTCATTATTGTTCTTTATCATGCTATTAGCATTAGGCTCAAGTTATATATTCTATGTAGGAAATTACGTTTTTGTACTAAATTTTATTAGATTTAAGTTTACAAGTATAATATCAATGCTTTTGAAATAAAGGTAAGGTTTGATTCAATGTGATTCTGATTTCAATTTTCATGAACCACAAGCTGCCGGGCATGGCATGTACGTACATGCCATTGCCCATTGTGGGTGTTAAATTTAGTTATTGTTTTTACATATAGATGGCTCTACAAGTACTGTCAGCAATGAGCCAATTGCGGGAACTACCTGTCTCACCTCTCTACCCTTTTCTTTGATTTTCAATAATATTTTCTAGTATTTAATACTGCTGTTAGTAATGTCAGTAACAATATAGTAATTATAATGTCTACAACAAAAATAACAGTGTCAGTATTGATGGCTTTAGTAAAAAATAAAAAAATAAATGTTTTCCCACTTTTCATGGAAATTAAGCATTGGCAGAGCCATCTATGTGCAAAAACATCTAACCAAGCATTGTCAAAGGGAATGCACCATTTTCCTGTCGACATTGGGATACTTAAACTTAAACCACTTAGTCTTTTTTTACAGGCCTCATTTTATTGTGAATCCATAACAGTCCTGTAATAGCATACAATATTGCAGTCAATAAAAATACATACAAGACATGATAATGGAAACTCAAATCATTTCTTTGATATTTTGACATTTATGTTGTTTTATGGTATTTTTAGATTTTGCAGCATACTAAAAAGTTATAATTCTATTATTGCCAACACAGTGTTTGGGTATAGAAAGTACATCTTTACAAATTTGCTATATTTTGAACCTTCTGCAAAAACTGTTTGCTTTTGTGACATTTAGATATTTATTTTTAACTTTGTCATTGCAAACAGGAACAAGTTCTAGGCATTGACTCAGGATCGTCAGAGGATGAGTTTGAATACAATGACACAGATGAAGAGGAAGAGGAAGGAGAGGATGATGGGGAGCAGGAAGAGGAAAATGAAAGTGAAGACGAGGATGAGCTATACATGGATGACGACATTGAAGATGAAGATGAAGAGAGGTTGCCTGATGACAGGGCTTGGGGCAACAAAAAGTGGAGGTACATCGGCACCGACACAAGCGATGAGAGGATTCAGAGTAAGTTGAGGATTGCATCAGTCTGCAAATGCATAGAAGAATTATGAATTATAGAGAGGTTGAATAATGATGAAGTTTGTTAGATATTCCTGTGTAATGAGGTCAGTAAATGTTAATGAGTATTCTTTTTTGAAAAATATATGAGATAGGATAAAGAGCAAAGCTTATGATTTGTCTAAAGTAGTTTGAAAAAATACATGGCCTATTCTCATATCAAGTGGTTAATTTAATCACAACATAATAGGTCTTAAAAAAGGGAACAGAAGGACTGTCTATGATGAGTGTACATTTGTGTTTGAAATTTTAACCTTTTGAACCGGGATGCTTCATATAAGGCACTAGGCTGATTTGAGCGGTCACTCTGCTGGATGTTCAGCTTGTAGGCCAGGCACACATGAACACCCATGTGCAGTTACAAGACTCCATGCCTCCCTTTTACAGTGTTATATATATATTTTTTCTTTATAAATGTTTTTATCTTTTTTGCCATTTCCTAATGTCTACATTTGCCATTTGATTTGCTTTATCCAGATGGTAATAGACTGTTTTCCTTGCACAGTTTCCATTTCATCTCTCTAGGTAGTCCATATCTCAGTGCAATAATGATAACAATAAGTAATACTGTTATTTGTGTCATTAAAAATTAACACTCAATTATCTGTTATACAACCTGCACCGCAGGTCACAGCAGGCAGGAATAGGATCCTAAGCAAGGAAATAGCATCCTCCCTTGAACTTCCGCTCTTCCAATCATGGATCCAGTACATTCTACACTCATTTATCAATAGGATTAATGCAAAAACCTCTTCCTAAATGCCAGTTGAGTCTACTCCTCACCCTTAACCCTTTACCGGGCACTCATTCAAATGCTCATATGTATGTATGTATATATATATATATATATATATATATATATATATATATATATATATATATATATATATATATATATATATATATATATATATATATTTATATATTTATATATTTATAGACACACACACACACACACACACACACACACACACACACACACACACACACACACACATACATATACATATATATATATACTTGAGAGATCTTATATGGTCACATGCTTTGTGTACTTGTGGCAAATTGTGCCCTTCATCCTAGCCTTCAGCTGAAATTCTCATAATGACAAGCTACCGTCATTCCAGTGCACGGCCAGATATTCCCATGATAGCATGTTTACATCACCTGCCCCTCAAGCCAAAAAAAAATCACTATGTCATGACCAATGATCTGGACCACATGAGGTTATACACATTACATACATTTGAATTATCCCAGAAAAAAAAATGCCCACATAAATGGACTTTTAAAAATGGCATCAATCTTTCAGGGAAGCTGTACAGGCAGGATGAAGAGCTGGCTAAGCTAGAGGAAGAGACAGCAAGGAAGTTGCAGGATCGCATGGCTGCTGAGCTGGAAGACCTGAAGGCTGAGGATCTCATTCCACAGGTAAGAAGATACCCAAGTAGAGGAGCATAGGTTATATCTATAGATTAAATGAGATAACATCAGAAGAAACAAATAGATGTATGTATGTATGTATGTATACGTACATATATACATGTAACTAGTAGATATGTCAATAGGGAAACAATTACATATATTATATGCATATAGATTGAGATACAAGTGCATTTATTAAATGATGGCTAGATACAGTTTTATTATACCTTTCTTCTCTATCTCAACCGCAGGAAGAGGACAAGGGAGAGGATGACAAAAGCACACAGGTGAGAGTGGAGACAGATATCTCAGGGCTCTCAAAGGCTAAGAAGATGCAGCTGTTGAAGAGAGAGTCTCCTGAATTCCTTCCCCTTATGGAGGACATGAAAAGTGAGCTTTGAGGAACTTTTCAGTTTTTGAGTGGCTTACCTTTTCTTTTTATTTGAATACTAAAAAGTTGTTTTGTTATTTGAACAAAAAAAACACTAGAAAATATAGTTGTTTTACCCTGCTTTTTCCAGCAAACCATTTATAATTACCTTTCCTTTTTTCTCTCAGGCAAATGCAATGAAATTCAGACTTTCCTCCGACCACTGATGAAGGGCATCCAGACTGGCCAGGTACCTAATGGTCCTGCCCGACAGTATATTGTCACTAAGTATCGACTTCTGCTCAAGTGAGTAATTTGTTTGCTTGCTTTTTCCTTTCATCTTTTCCCTCTATTTCTCCTTGTTTTCCCTTCCTCCTCTTCTTCCTTCCCCTCCTTATTTGCATAACAATCATTTGCTGCCTATACCTCAGGATTACGACTTTGTTAGAAAGAGGCATAGCAGGCCTTAAATGGGTTAATGTGTATATACAAATCATGTTGGTATTGGCATAACAAGGCAAGTATCTGCTTTAAGTGTATCTCACCATTAATGAAAAATAGAGATACAAATTTTTATTTGTTTTAGAAGTTATTAGCAACTGATAAGATTCAGAGAATTTTGCCTCTCTGTTACCTGCTCTATGGTTACTATTTATATCAGATGAGGTATTTGTAACTTTTTCCCCTTAAGATATGTTAATGTACCTTTCTATCTTACAGTAAGAATCTCAATAGAATATATATATATTTATTTATTTTTTACTTTGGATGATAGACATTAGATAATATGGTGATGAATGCAATGGATATTGTATTCATCACCAGTAATTTCAAATTACTACTAGACATTAAAGTCAGTAGCTGCCAAATATAATAACAGGTTCATTATTGATTTACAATTTGAAGTTATGATAAAAGTTGCTAGAGAAATATAATGTGTTAAGAGGAACAATAATCTCTATCAACTAATGTGATCTGTATTGTTCCTCTTTCCCAGTTATCTCTCAGTACTCAGTGTATACATGATGGTAAAGAGCAGTCAAAGTTCCGTCAGCAAGCACCCAGTTGTCGGACGGCTAGCACAGTATAGACAGCTGCTTCAGGTACTGGAGACGCTTAATGTTTGTTACTTGATATTTCCTTAGATTTTCCTTACATTGCATACATTATTTCATATGGGATCTAAGTGCCTCCTTTTCTGACACTGTAAATCTTTCTTTATCATTTCAGGAACTGGAGCAGTGTGACGA
>NC_091552.1:35067295-35074795 GCF_042767895.1 Penaeus vannamei | reverse complement strand
TCCTCACTCTCTCCCCCTCCTACTCCTCTCTCCCTTCTCCCTCTCTCCCCCTCCTACTCCCTCTCTCCCTACTCCCTCTCTCCCCTCCCTCTCTCCCTCTCTCCCCCTCCTACTACCCTCTCCCTCTCCCTCTCTCCCCCTCCCTACTCCCTCTCCCTCTCTCCTCTCTCCCCCTCCCTACTCCCTCTCACTCTCCCTCTCTCCCCCTCCTACTCCCTCTCCTCACTCTCCCTCTCTCCCCTCCTACACTCCCTCTCACTCTCCCTCTCTCCCCCTCCTACTCCCTCTCCCCTCACTCTCCCCTCTCTCCCCCCTCCTACTCCCTCTCACTCCTCCCTCTCTCCTCCTACTCCCTCCTTACTCTCCTCTCCTCTCCCTCTCTACTCCCTCACTCTCTCCCTTTCCCTCCCTCTCCTACTCCCTCTCACTCTCCCTCTCTCTCCTCCCACCTCCTCTCCTCACTCTCACTCTCTCCTCCTATTCCCTCTCACTCTCCTCTCTCTCCCCCTCCCTACTCCCTCTCACTCTCCCTCTCTCCCCCTCCTACTCCCTCTCACTCTCCCTCTCTCCCCCTCCTACTCCCTCTCACTCTCCCTCTCTCCCCCTCCTACTCCCTCTCCCCTCTCTCTCTCCCCCTCCTACTCCCTCTCCTCCTCCCCCTCCTACTCCCTCTCCCTCTCCCTCTCTCCCCCTCCTACTCCCCTCTCCCCTCTCTCCCCCTCCTACTCCTTCTCCCTCTCTGCCTCTCTCCCTCCCTCTCTCTCTCTCCCTCTCCCTCCATCTCCCTCCCTCTCATTGTTGCCCTCACCCTTGCACGTATGTGTGAGTCGCCACCTATTTCCATGGTCTAGCATTTGAATCCCTGCTGGACCATGATTGATTAGGAAGGGCTTCTCTCAATCAAGATTTATAAGAGGTCTATGCCCTACAGTGAATAATAATAATTTTTATTATTATTACTTGATATATATATATATATATATATATATATATATATATATATATATATATATATATATATATATATATGAGGACTTCCCTGTTCAGGGCTAAGGCAGTGCCTTTATGGGAGTTTTGCCCATTAGCAGTATTACCTTTGCATACTTGGATGTTTAACATCCAATTAACTGCGATCCATAATGGGGGCATAATAGCCGATGTCTTCCTTATGCAGCAAGCATGGAACCACAGTTGTTCATTTGATATCAAAGATAATTTATATTTAGAAAAGTGATACAATAAGATGTGATTATACACTAAGATATTAATATATTCTCTATTAATAGCATTTTCTATGTCCCTCTTAGGTACAGCAAGTGAAGAAAGAGCTCAGCCGTTACGATGGAGAAGCTACGGGTATTAAGGCTTATACTATTAAGAGCCGAAAGCTTAAATAGATTTTTTTTTCTTTATATTTAGCTGTTAAATAAAAGTGTAAATGGTTACTTGTTTTTTTTGTTTGTTTGTTTGTTTGTTTGTTTTTGTTTTAAAATATGGCCTTAGATATTGGCACTCTAGAAAACTGAAAATAACTAGTACAAGGTGGGCTTCTGGAGTGGGTATACAGACCCTCCCTTTATACTCTGAGACTGATAATATCCGTTACTTATCAATGTGGTTCTGATAGCATTATCAGTAATGCTACTCAGGTACTCAGGGTGGCTCCCCTGGCAATAGGTGTTGCTATTTACATTTGATGATCCTGTAATACTTATAGGTATGAAGAACATCCATGTTTTCACTTCTTGTTTAGAAATACAGTATAGGTCACTGTCGAAGGCATAATGAACATGATTTTTGTAACTAAAATTTTTCGTTATATCTCTTTTCCCCAAGGTCAAAGTTTTACAAAAGGAGCTTCAGTTCTGTAATGTTTTGTGTCAAAGTCATGGATTACAATAGATAATTAATTAAAATACGTAGCTGATGCTAACCCAAGTACAAAGGCATATTGTTAAAAGTGCATACATATTCAAATTATGCTGTTAAAAGAAAATCTTGATATACTCTACCAAAGCTATACACAATGTAGAATGAGATTTTAATAGTGAACTATACAAATGGAATCTCAAATATTTTCCTTGGTCCAAGAAATCTAGCTAAATATTTCCTATAAAGGGATATACCCAGAATTGGTAGAACTCAATTGTTTAATATACCTAAACAGTTTAATATACCTAAACAAGTGTAGAAAAGGTATGAATGAGAATAGATATCTTGATAGAACAAGAGTTGTACTTGACCAGTTTCGATTATATCTTAATGAGATTTCTAACAAAGCTATCAAAGCCAATCAAATATATATGAGGATATCCATTCTCATTTATACCTCTCATACATTTGTCACAATATACATGGTTCATAGCAGTTCAAGCTTTTTTGAGCTGGTAATAAAGGCTAGATATGCCACAAAAATTACAATATATTTACATGCACTACTTGATATATAGAAACTCATAATGCAAATTCATTAGTTTATATTACGAGTATTATATAGGTCATGCTAGATTGTCATTATCTGACACAACCTTCCCTGGCGGCTTCATGTTCAGTGAAAGGCCAAGAACTTTCCTTGGGATTTGGCCCCATTCTTCCACAAAGACCAGTTCAGTGTGGGAGAAATATGCCAGAAGTTGCTGACATATACCCACTTATGGTGGTGGTGCAAGTCTAGTATTCCATGGTTTACAAGGCCAAACCTCAAGACATGACAGTTCCAATCACTAGCCACTGTGAGCTTCATAATGTCTTTATAACTTACACAGTTTAAGTGACCCTTCAGCCATGAAGGTGTCTAGGCCTTGTAATGCATCTTGATACCGCTTGTTCTATGGCTGTCTCAAATGGCCTAATATATGCCGATATCCTTTCTACGAGCAGTTTAATAGTCAAAGGTTCCGGGAAGTACAGCAACTTCAGCAGTTGGTCTCCATTAGGCCAATAGAGTTTGGCAATAGGCCCGGAAAGGATGTTCAAAGGTTATTAGGAGCTGCTCCTATAACCAGACAACCAATTTGACTATTCACGTAATTTAAGTTTTAAATTTACATTTAAAATTCTAAACAACCTGGCTTGTGGACCGACTTAACGTCCCCTCATCAGTGAATGTGAACCCCGTGGGCAGTGTCACAAGGGGGGCCTGTAGCTCAGGCTGCCTTAAGATGTTGAGAAGGGTTATCTTGCTGCTAGACTTGGGTATGTCCGAGGATATTTTGTGAGGCTCATCACAGCTGAGCCACGTTATTAGGCTACAAAGCCGGATATTAGTTGAAACATGAAAAATGCAAAGATTTTCCCTGACACTCTAAAACCCAGTAAAGCATCCTGTCCCGGTCGCATGATGAACAGAACATTTCAACCGCTTTGCTCATCCCACGCAGAAACCCCATGCAACAATGAAGATTCCAAACAAGACACGGGAAGCACCACAATCCTCCCACCACAAACTGCAGAAGACTTCGACATTCTTGCAATGGACCTCAATATCAGCTTCCTGTCTTCTCTTCAACCCGAGAGCCTCTTAATGACACCTCTGTGACGTCGTCTGACTTCCCAGCAGTCTAAAACAATTCAACTGCCCCATCCCCTCGCCAAGACACGGACGGCAACTTCAACACAACAAAGTAGAAACCCGTCAACCACGCCAACACGCCGCACACCAGGACTTCCTGAAAAATGAAATTATTCTTCGAGTCCAACCAGGACTTCCCAACTCCATACAACACACTAGCAGCTCTGGAAAAAGAGTTTCAAAGTCTCGCAGTCACAACCAAAGCTACGCCAATCAACAAACTCATCCCCACACCAGAGAAGATTCCTTATGCCCAATTCCTGGCTTTAATAGGGACCCTCAGTAACAACAAAATAGTCCGAATTCACTACCCGAACACACAAAAGGCAACCAGAAAAGTCATCCCGGTTGGATACCCCCTTGACCTCCCCCTGGACATTATACTACCAGCACCTCGTGTAACGGACGCAAAGAGGTCCAGGTCCACTAAACTTGCCACAAGACAAATTATAGTTATAATGAAAGGTAACTCCCCTGACGTATTCGATCCAGGTAAATTTGAAGTCTACAAAACCAGAGAATGTAACGGCGAACCCCTAAAGGCGCCGTTCAACTGACCTTGTCTTCGTCTAGGATTTGCCTATCCGAGTGCCCAGTCACGTGTAATTGCGAAAAACACCGCCGTAAAAGACCACACATGCCTTTCTCTTGAATATCACCGCGCATAGTGCTTCTCGTTTGAGAAACAGGACACAAGAACTTATTCCGCTTCAACGGGGTTTTGGGTTTCATGGCGTATTTTTAAAAAAAGAAACCGATTTACCAACGCTAGCCTGACGGGTCGTCGACGTGAAAGTGGATCCTCAGATTCAAGTTAACCATTTCTTGTATATTTGTTTTTGGTTATAAAAACGGTTTTAGTGAGAATTAACTCTAGGATTGAAAGGCACTACATCTCAAGATCGTCAACGAATCCTGGTCCAAGGAAAAGCTCCCAGCAGCATGGAAAATTGCAACAATAGTCCCCATCCCTAAAGCCCCAGACAAGGGCGCCTTAAGACCGATCTCACTCCTTAGCTGCCTAGGAAAGACTTTGGAACGCATAATTCTAAATAGGATGCTACATAAACTCCCTCCCCCGACCCACACCTCTTTGACGTCAACAAAAGGATTGGTAGGACAACATCGCTACCCTAAGATCCCTACTAGATGGCAAGAGCTCGATCATTGTAATACTGGACCTAGAAAAAGCCTTCGAACTACCCGACCCTACTGCCATCTCCTACATTCTCGTCGAACATAGGATCAAAGGACACCTCAGCTGGGTAAATGACTACTTCACTGAACGCAAAGCTTTTGTGTTCTTCCAAGGACATTCCTCCCAAACCGTACAATTTGACAAGGGAGCACCTACGGAGGTATACACAGCCCTCTCCTCTTCCATCTAGTTTATGAACTTGTCTCCTTTCCCCCTCAGACCCAACACCAAAGCATTTGCTTACACCGACGACTTCCAACTCCTAGCTACTGGCCAATTCCGTCTCCTAAACTCTTAGAGAGCCTTGGTTATAGCCACCATATGCATCAAGTACGGCCTCAAGATCGATCTCTTAAAGTCCTCGGCCATAGCATCTCCAGCACTCACGCGAGCTCCCCTCCCCATCCAAAATGTCATCATACCCTGGGTCAGCAAACATAAATGTCTAGGGCATTTTGTCTTCAAAAACTACTCTCATTCTGAACTCCAGTACGTACTCGACAGAACAAAACCAAGAATCCACGCCCTGCGCAGATTAACTTCCACCAAAATGGGAGCGAGTCACTACATTCAAGCAATTTGATCCATCATTGACTTTATTGCCATCTCCCTCCTAGAGTTAAACCAACTGCAAATAGAAAAAAAAAACTCGAGACCATTCAAAATTAGGCCATAAGAACGATTCTAGGAGCCCCCATATGGACTCGCCTAGTCCGCACTGAAACCCACCTGTGCTCACTAGGACCGCATCATGGCCAAGGCTCTCCCCTCTCAAAGGCCTTTCACTTTCAAGCAAAGAGTCCTTGCGAGACTCAATATCAGACAAACGCTCTTTGAAGACTGAATGTCACACGGCTGTGATCAAAGCTATCAAAACGGGGAATCTCCACACACATCAAAATAAAGGAACTGAAAAACCACACCCCTCATACCAAATCAGGCCTCCTGGGAACAAACCCCCTACGGTGTAAGCATTACCAATCTTTCAACCATAGAATCAAAATGCTATCGAACAACCCTAAAGCAAATAGCAGATTCCATAAACCCTTGGCCCACTGCAAACAATCTTGCTATACACAGACGGATCTGTTGACCCGTTCTCAGGACATGCCGCAGCTGCTTTCCACTGCTCTAGTCACTGTGAAGTGGTTAATCAATTGGAGGATCTTAAGCTAATGCTCCTCACTACAAGCAGAACTTTTAACTATCAATCAAGTATTACGATATGCAACTATCGTTCACCCACCATCCTTACTCATCTACCCAGATTCCCGCTTTGCAATCCAACCACTGGAGCACGCTTGGCATTTAGAAAGTCTCGACCACATTAACTCTATTCACGCCAAACTTCAGACGCTCGCAAACAACCACTGTAAAACTTCTTTCACATTGATCCCTAGTCACACTAATAGGGATTATATAGCAGACCGACTGGCTGGTGCTGCACCCCACTCTTCCACCATCAGCATCCAACTATTCCCCAGCTCAAAGCCCGTGTTCAAAGAAACAACTTCCTTGAATCCAGACGAACACACCTGTGTGACTCTAGAGGATCTCCATCAAGGTACAAGAAGTCACCTTATACTGTGAATCTAAAAAAAAAAAAAAAAAAAAAAAGGTAACAGTGTCATGTGCTTTGCCACCGAAAATGTCAAAACGCAAGAACGCCCTCTGGCTTGCATCATCGCCACCTCAGTAGAGAAGCAGGACCCGGGGCGGTTCATTAGAATACCGAAACAGACCGAAACGGGTCGAACCGGACCGAATCGGAGGAAAAACGGGTCGGAACGGAACTTGTAGGACATTGTTTTTATCATTTAATGCAATAATTATGCTTAATATAACCAGTAAAGTCCGTGGCCGACGGGGACATAATGTAAACCTACCTTAATAATAATTATAATAACTGATAAAAATAACAACAACATTGATCATAAAATAATCATGATAACAGTAACAACGATAATTATGAAAATAACAATAACAATAATGAATTGTTAATAATGATAATAATAAGAGTAATAGCGATGATAATGATAATAATAAGGATAATCGTAATAATAATAAACGTAGTAGCAATTACAATGATAATGATACCACTAACAATAATAATAATAGCACGCCCTTAAACTGAGACGCTGAAATTTCGCAATGTAAATGAAAAGCATATTTAGTAATTTCATATAATGAAAATAACATCGATTCTTTTTTTCTTTATTTTTTACTGCCACGACTAAAACAGTTTGACTACCACGTATATTTTGCTTGTATTGTATCGCAACATCACCCTGGGTATCGTTGAGAATCAAGTGATTGAATGAAATATAAATACAGTGTATACAAATCATGTGAACTACGTTGAACTTCCGTCCCAACCGATACACTCCGGACACCATTCCTTAGGCTGTCCAAAGGCCACAGGAACTTTTTCCGCGATTGTACCAGAATTGCTACAGGAGGAAAAGTGAAAATACTGGACTGACACTGACTTTTTCAGATCTAGAGGCATGTCTGGTCCCTTCTGAAAAAAGTTATACCTTAATAAAACAGGAGAGCATTCCCCTAAAATAACACCCAATGCTGCAACCATATTTAACAAACAAGCAATTGTAAATCAGACAATCAATTCGAGGGAACAAATCAAACATCTCTGCGACAGACCAAAAGTTAACACTCGCTTGTCGGACTACAGGGAATGGAAGTTGCTGTGAAAGAGCTTGAAGTCATAAAA
>NC_091552.1:35027295-35049795 GCF_042767895.1 Penaeus vannamei | reverse complement strand
TGAATCAGATTCCATACGTTCGCTGTTCGCTAGCATTTTTTCTGCTGGATTCTTTAAAGTTCAGCCCCAATGCCCTCTTCTAATCAACTAAAAATATATATATATGTATAATACAATGCATTTTATCACAATCAGCATACATCCAAGATCAAGAATCAGTATACTAAAAACATTCTAGTTTCATCTGCAAATAACCCTGAGTGTTTGTCCGGGGAAGAGATACCTCATCTTGCTTTGGCCCGAGCGATAGGCGCCCGGCCACTGAAGGAGCGAGAGGGCGCCTTGCAGTCCAGAGACGCTGGCCTGGAGTGCCGTTCGCTTGAGGATGCACGAGTAGAAATGCAGAGACACACACACGCACGCACACCGGTATGAATGCTTTGGAATGGATCGTGTAGCTAAGCATTTTAGGTAGGTTTTCTTCTTTTCTTTAGGCCGCACTGAAAGACAACTCGAGGGATATGATAAAATGCTCCAAGCATTAATCAAGGGGGGAGGATGTAAGCACTTGCTTGGAAATCAAACTCTTAATGTATCAGCATATGCTTTACGGCATTAACTTGGAACTAAATTTCATGGTGACTTTTTCATGCATCATGAGACTTTTTAAGTATCTTTGAACAGACAACTGAATGTGTGCTAAGGAAATGAAAAATAAAATAAATGACACTCATACAGATCCTGTACAATATTATAAAATTCAGACGAAGTTTGACTGATCAAATTTATCTAATGACAGACAAAAATAATCTGATAAAAAAGAATCAGTCAATGACTATTCACCTCAACCTTACGTTCATTGAAGTGAACCAATTATCTGGTTACAAATTTCACCCCAAAAAAATCAGCAACTGCCCAGCTTTTTTATTTATAAGATCACAATGCAGGCTAACACACACAGAAAGTAAGAGAGTTTTCTTTAGAAAATAAAAAAATAATCTTTCATAAAGGAGTGGGAGGTTACTGCCCGAACACCAATGACTTTTTCCCTCATAGGACTGTGATAACACAGGCTGAGCTTTGTTCAGTGAGCACTTTTCCCCAATGCTGGCTGGCCCTCTAGTCAAACAAAAACAGTTCCTCAATGACACAATAAAGGAAGTTTTAGACGATTAAAAGCTTTTTATAGTGTAATCATTTCATGGGACCTACAAGGACCAAAATGCTATATATATATATAAAAATCAAAAACTTCTGTAAAAAGGAACAAGCTACAACCCACAAGTTGTTATACACATCCCAATTTACAACATAAGCCAAATGAATAATCATGTATCATGATATCGGCTATAGTAAAATTTGTCTTATCAATCAAAGAGTACATAAATATGTACTTTTCAAAGCACATAAAATGTTTGGGCTGCCCATCCAAAGAACAGTGAGCATCAATATAATAACAGCGTACATGTGATTATTATAACAAGGGGAGTCACCTGTAAGATGCACAGCCTATAATGCACCTCTCATCTCACCAAACATTGGACACGTATTCTGTACCAACATGGAGGTGGAGTTAGATGATATATATGTCAATATCTTTTTTAAAGCACAATAAATGAGTATAAGTCTAAGGGGGATTTCATTTTCAATGTGAAATTACCCTTCATATTGAACCTAAAAATCAGGTATATCTTTTCAGGCTCAATTCCTGCTGTAAACTGGTTTGAAACGCTGGAATAAGAGAAACCCTCATTTTCACCCGAAAGAGAGCTAGAATGAGAAATGGCAATGAACCTAGTTGCCTTATGCTTCACAAATCAAGATTTTTTTGGTGTGCTGGTGCATCGTGCACACCCATGATGGCAGAGAGAGAGAAAGAGAGAGAGAAGACAGAGGAAGAGTAGTAAGGCGGAGGTCTAGTGTAACCTCCATTATAACGTAGGGTCTTGAGCGTCAACGTAGATTTCGGTGTTGACGGGATAGCTGGCGAAGTGGCCCACGTCTCTGTCTTTGTCATTGCGTAGCTGCTCGAGTGTCTTCTGGATCTTGTGTGTCGCCTCGTTCTCGGGGTTCTGGCAGTACTCTGTGGGCCAAGAAAGCAGTGTTATCGCTAATGTGATTGGACTTGGGTTCATACTTTAGCATTACATTTATTCATCTGTTTATATACTACTAATTTAATTTTTCGCTTATATTTCTTTTTGTAAGATACTAATAGTAAAGAAATCCACAAATAGCTCAATATATTTATCCCGCGTCACAATGAACCCGCCATACACACTATATTCACCTAAACAAGCAATGTGGGTCGCCAGCATCTTGGCCACGGCGATGCGGACGTTGGGAACTCTGTCGCTCGCCAGGAGGATCAGGTTCGGGAGGAAGAGTCGGCACCAGTCGGGCAGTGGCAGCGCCTGCTCGGCCACGAGTCTCCCGCACAGGAAGGCATACGACTGCCGCTGCGACCACGTGGAAGCATATGCAAATCGGACCTTCAGCTGTTCGCTAATCGCCTCCACGTACTTTTGGTCGCCCTCGCAGCCTAGTTGTCGCACCAGTTGGCATACCTGGAAAGAAAATGCGACTCAGAACCCCCACGACGAAATTCTTCTCGATACCTTCTGTTACCATAGTCTACTCTCACAGTCCATGAAAGAATCTCCCCGAGAGAAGCACTTACCACAGTGTAACAAGTGCGTCTGATGTGCACCACTTTGTCCGCCATCAGCGCGAGTGTGATCGGCACCAGGAACGTCTGGCAGTCTTGCGGGGAGAACAGGTCGATGATGTCGGCTAACTGGGTCGCTAATTCCAGTCTGAATCGCCAGTTGTTCTCATTGTCGGTTCGCAGGAATTCGTCCATGCGGGGCAGGTAGTCGCGGCGGTTCTGCGGTCTTAGCAATCGCAGGAAGTGAGCAAGGTGCTTCAGGACTCCAATGCGAACCTCGTCCAAGTCCTTGATGAACCCGTTGAACACCGGAACCAAGTCGTTCTGGGCGATCTCCTCCCCTAATATCACAGCTAGTTCGTGTATACTGAATGCTAGTGTTCGCCGCACCTTCCACTGCAGAGAAACGGACAATGAATTAGACTTTTTAGCCCTTTATTATAAAACCCGGACCTATATTTCCATCCCTTGAAACGCAATCACCCCGCTCGGTGTATACGTCATACTCACTTGATATACTCGGAGATTAACTTACATGCATATCACCAGCTAACGTTTCATAGGTGTCCTTCAAGACGGGCCAGTTCTGTCTGCCGAGCGTTAAGGCCACTGCCGGCAAGGAGTAGGCACAGTGCCGGGTTAGCTCGTTATCGACGGTCTCTGCTCTCATCGGGTCTGTCATGCTGATGTAGTGTTCCAATAAGGTCTGCCAAAATAAACAAGGGCTCTTAGTTTTACTGTTCAGCTAAGTGTTTATCTTCGAATTTCAGGCCAAATGATTATTCAACACAACTACCATGGCCAGAGAAAAGTATGATTATGCACACGAATCAAAATAAAATAGAATCATACACCAATATGTTTTGGGTCCTCAGAATTTTTTGTCTATTTCAGTGCAGTACTACTACGGTATACTTAGTAACAATACATAAAATCTTTTAGTATATCACTGCTTGAATTCGTGGCCAACCAAAACCCTGACCTAGAATCTGCGTAAGACGCGACATGGCTTGCACTCACCTTGGGCACGATGTCCTGGTTCAGGTTGGTGAATTCCGCGGCGCCCGACGAGTGCTCTGCCATGCCCGAGACCTGGTCCCCGCTGCTTCCCGGCAGCATCACTGTGAATTGGTCGACCAATCTCTGGCTCAAGACGGGCGGCTGCGGCGGGAGGCTGGGCCCGGTGCTGGAGGCGCTGGTGCTGCCGCAGTCGCTCGGCGAGACCACGTCCATCTCCCGCTTCTTGATCTCCGTCACGGCGCCGCCGGACATGCTGACGCGGGCCTGCGCGAGGCGCGACGCGAGGATAGACGGTTGCGGCTCACTCTTGTGCTGCACCGACGTCACGGACGCCGCGCACACCTGGGCGTACGTCGCCTGCTGCGGCCCCGAGACACTCACCACGGTTGAGCTCTGCAACAGGTCGTCAGGTGAGGAATTCCATAAGCATTACGAAGCACAAAAAAGAGAATCAGACTTTTTATCTATTTCACTCTTTGGTAGCTTGTCAGAAATCAAAACAATTAAAGGGACTGGCCAGTTTAAGTAAAAGCGGCGCAGATAATGAGAGTCGTACCTGACTATCTTTATTACTGGATTTTGAGTCTTGTAAGGCATTATCATCTGTACTACTTTCTGTGGTTGTCACGCCTTCTAGGGAAGCTGCAAGGGCGTCTAACTCAGCCTGGAAAAGTGAAACAAATAAATAAGTAATCTCTCCCGGCACAGAAACACTCATGTTGACCAATCAAAAGCAGATGCGCAAGAGGCTCTACCGAAACCACTACGGGCTCACCTCTATCGTGGTGCCGGGCGGCCTGTCGCCCGCCTGCTTGTCCTGTGGCGTGGGCGCCAGCGTGATGTTGGGCGCGCCCGTGTTAGTGGCCATGGTCAGGTTGACCTGCGATTGGTACGTGCCGTCGTTCTCCTGCACCTTGGCCTTGACGCACACGTTGGTCGTCTGGCCCATGATGTCGATGTCCACCTCGATCTGCGGGATGGGCAGCTCGATGGGCATGATGGGCGTGCGCCAGTAGTTGAAGGTGTTGAAGGCCGGATTGTTGTCGAGATGGACGTGCAGGTGGCCCTCCGTGCCCGACACGGTGAGCGAGTTACTTGGCGAGGCGCCGCCCTCCATGGCACCAGGCAGCGAGTTGGGCGGCACCGGCACGGCCGCGCTCGGGGCCACCTCGCCCTTCGCGCTCGACACCCTGCTGGCGTCGTCGATTCTGTCGGGCGGGTCGGAGGCCGCTGAGCCGCGCGCCGCCGTCGCCAGGTCCTCCTTGGGCTCCGCGTTTGATTCGACGCTCGAGAAAATGTAGGCGCGCGCCCGCCGCTCCTCCGCGCTCTGCTCGTGCCCCCCGTCCGGCGGTTGCAGGTCCTGTATCATGTCCGGCAGCTCCTCCACCTCCATGGGCTCCACCTGTGCGTTGAAGTCTGGCGTCCGGCCGCCGCCCCCGCCGTCGCACACGTCCGGCTCGCACTTATCATGGTGCGGGCTCTGGGTCTCGAACGAGTGCCCGCTGGACGCGATCTCCTGCGCCACGCTTGGGTCCTCCTCCTGTTGGTGCGGCTCCGGACTCTGGAGGCTGATGTGGTCCTGCGCCGGGGGAGCGTCGTGCTGGGGCTCGTCGTCTCCTCTCCCGGACACCACTACTGTGTCGGCATTCAATCTGCAACAATCAGGAACAAGCTTTATTAGTAAATGAATTCATGTACAAAGCAGTGGGTGGTAAACACTAAGCACATGGAGAAAATGGGAGGGAGAGAAGAGAGACAAGTAGAAAGAGAGCAGAAAGCGTGCACCCTCTGACTAATCCCTCGCAACAAAAGCGGCCCGTCCAAGTTCCGTTGGCACGGAGAAGCCCTTCTGTCTCTGACCCCTGGATGAGGAGCGACACCTCGACCCCACACTAATTTTCATCCCCCTATTTTCATGCTGCATCCTTCACCTTATTTCCTTCGTTTTTTTCCCTTAATGTTTCCTTGTCTTTTCGTCATCGTGTACTAATCTTTCAATCATCTATTCCCTATCTTTTCCCTCTCCCTCTTTATCATAACATTCTCTCTCTACTTAATTGTCAAACGAAAGTTCCTCCATTGCTTACGGTGACATCGCGTCCCCGAGCGAATGCCAAAACCACAAAATCCGCCAGTTTTTTTCCCCTTTTTTCATCATTTTCCCTTTCACATTTCCCCCCTTTTAGTCTTTGTTCTCCCGCTTTTAGCCCTCTATCCCACTCCTCGCTACCATCGTCTCTTCCATCATGCTCCTTCATATTGTAGAATAATAATAATAATAATAATAATAATAATAATAATAATAATAATAAGCCGGAGAACTAGAGAATGGGTTATTGTTTTGGAAATAAGACGAGAAACAGCACCAAAGGCGGTAACTATAACAATGTAAACAGTAACATAAAGAAGAGGAGAAGAGAGGAGAGAAAATAAAGGGCGATGTGAAGAGAAGAGAAGAAAAAAAGAAAAATGAAGAGAGGAGAGAAGATAGGGGAAGAATTTAAAAAAAACAAGAGAAGGGAAGTAAAAAAAAAAAAAAAAAAAAAAACGGGAAAAAGGGAAATGAAGAGAGAGAGAAAAAAAGTGGAAAACATATGGGAGACCCGAAAGGATGGGAAGCGGAGGGAAGAGAAGAAATGAAATGGGGAAGCGAAGGGGAGGAGGCAAGTGAAAAGGGGAAAAAAAAAGAGAGAGGAGACCTAGGGAGAGAGCGAGAGAGCGGATGTATGGTGGGCACGCGCCGCCGAAACAGATGAACCGTAGCAGCTGTAGACGGGTGTAAAACAGCGGGCGAGGGTGGGCAGGGGGGGCGTAGGGGGGGAGGGGGGGGGACATGTGGCAAGCTGTGTGTGGCGGTTTCCAGCTGTCACGGGAGGTGGCAGAGGTGGAAGTAGTAGACGTAGTAGTAAGGGTGGCGGTAGTGGTGGTGGGGCGTAGCAGTCTTAGTAGGACCTCTTACACTCTATGCGTTGCCCCTTCACCCCTCTGCCTTAGCGTATGTGCGTGTGCGTGTGTGTGTCTGGGACCCTTCCCCACCCATTCCCTTTCCCTCTTCCCTTCTGCCGTGTTGCTGCGCCCCGCTCGTGGAAAAACACATCGCACGTGCTTGCCCCTTGCCCTCCCCCCTCCTCCACCCCCCTTGTCCGTAAAACTTCGCGGCCGAAACCCTGCTTACCCCTTCCCCCCTCTCCCCTCCCCACCCCCCAAGAACAGCAACAACACGCGGTGCTTCCAACCCGACTCCACTGCGACCAGCATCATCTTCCAGTGCGATCGCCTTGTTTATCAGACACATGCCTACACAAATACGAATCATACCCATTATTCCATTTAGACACACACACACACACACACACACACACACACTCACACACGCACACACACACACACACACACACACACACACACACACACACACACACACACTCACTCACACACATACACACGCACACGCACACGCACACGCACACGCAAACACGCACACGCACACGCACACGCAAACACACACACGTACACGCAAACACACACACACACACACACACACACACACACACACACACACACACACACACACACACACACACACACACACACACACACACATACGCGTTTCATAGTTACTTAAACAAAGCTTCCCAAACTATCCCAGAGAATCGTTTCCTACTACTGCCATTACAATAACTACTACTACTATCGTCATCGCCGTTCGTCGTCATCGTCATCGTGGCTGGTGAGCAGCTGTGACGACGACGATGCACAGCTGTAGGAAGGCAGCTGGCGGCAACGGGAGGGGGAGAGGAGGGGAGAGGAGGGGAGAGGGGTGGGGGGTCGCGGTCACTTCCCCTATGGAAAAAAGGGGGGAGGGAGAGGGAGTGGGGGATAAGAGAGAGAGAGAGAGAGAGAGAGAGAGAGAGAGAGAGAGAGAGAGAGAGAGAGAGAGAGAGAGAGAGAGAGAGAGAGAGAGAGAGAGAGAGAGAGAGAAAATAAGAAATGAATGTCAATCTCGCCCCTAAAAAAAGAAAGAAACGAAAACACTAACAAAGCCAGATGCATAATAGTAATAATAACAACAATAATAATAATAATAATGGTAGAAAAACCCACAATGCACAAACTAGATTTATTGAATAATAATAATAATAATAATAATAATAATAATAATAATAATAATAATAATAATAACAATAATAATAATAATAATAATAATAATAATAATAATAACAATAATAGTAATAATAATAATACCAGTAATAATCAGCAGCAGAAAAGGTAAGAAAAGGAGCCTAGTCACCCCAAGCACCCAGGACCAGGGCGAGGAAAGAGAAGCGGCCCGGCGGGCGTGTTCCTGCGGGCGCCCAGGGCCGCCCAGCATGCCTTCCGAGCGCCAAGACGCCGTCCCGGGCGCTGCGAGGCCGCGGCGCACCTCGCCCTCGCCAGGAGCAGGAGGAAGAGCAAAGGGAAGGGAAGCTGAGGACGAGGGGGAGGTGAAGAGACGAAAGAGGCGGAGGTGGAAGAAAAGGAAAATAGATAGAGGGGAGATACGGAGAGGAAGAAGAAAATGAGAGAAAGAGGGGGAACGATATAGAGATATCAGGAGAACGATAACCAGCAAAATAACCGAGCAGGAAGATAAATAGGAGGAAGAGAAGGAAGAGGAGGAAGAACAAGATGTGGAGGCGGAGGAGACGTAAGGGGAAGGGAGGGAAGGAGGAGGAGGAGTGGATGTAAATATAAGAGAAGGAAGAGGTGGTGGAGGAGATGACGAAGGAAGAAGAGAAAAAAGAAAGAAAGAAGACACAAGAGGAGGAGGAGGAGAGGCAGCGGAAGCAAGCCCGGCGTCGAGATGAGAGATCCCTAAATTCTAGGCCGGGGAAATATAAAATGGCGGCCGGGCAAAGCGAGCGAGCGAGGCTAGGGCGACGGGAGGGAGGGAGGAAGGGAGGAGGGAAAGAGGGAGGCGGGCAGGGGAAAGAGGGAATATCAGGACGGGGGGAGAAGCGGAGGAGGAGGGAGAAGGAGGAGGTGAGAAAGAGAAGTGAAAGGAGAGAGAGAGAGAGAGAGAGAGAGAGAGACAGAGAGAGAGAGGGAGAGAGGGAGAGAGAGAGAGAGAGCGAGAGAGAGAGATAGAGGAAGAGAGGGAGCGGGCGAGGGAGAGAGACAGAGACAGAGAGAGAGAGAGAGAGAGAGAGAGAGAGAGAGAGAGAGAGAGAGAGAGAGAGAGAGAGAGAGAGAGAGAGAGAGAGAGAGAGAGAGAGAGAGAGAGAGAGAGAGAGAGAGAGAGAGAGAGAGAGAGAGAGAGAGAGAGAGAGAGAGAGAGAGAGAGAGAGAGAGAGAGGGAGGGAGGGAGAGAGAGAGAGAGAGAGAGAGAGAGAGAGAGAGAGAGAGAGAGAGAGAGGATGGGAAGAGAGAGAGAGAGAGATTGGAGAGAGAGAGAGAGAGAGAGATGAGAGAGAGAGAAGAGGATGGGGAAGAGAGAGAGAAAGAATAGGAAGGAGACAGAAAATAAGAAGAGGAACGAGAGAGAGAGGGAGAGAGGGAGAGAGAGAGAGAGAGAGAGAGAGAGAGAGAGAGAGAGAGAGAGAGAGAGAGAGAGAGAGAGAGAGAGAGAGAGAGAGGGGGATAGAGAGTGAGGGGCATCTGCAGGGCGAACACGTGCCCAAACCCTCCTCCTTGCCCCCCCCTCCTCCCGGCTGCCACATCCGCTGCCCCCAGATAACACCTTCATACCCCCCCCCCCGGTCCTCCTGACTCCCCCAGCTGCGCGTATCAGCCCAGAAGATTTAAACAATACATCCTCCTTTCTTTCCGTGGCGACCATTCACATTAAACATACATGTAGCACATACATGTAACACGCACACACACATAAATATATATACATACAAACATACATACATACATACATACATATATACATATATACATATATATATATATATATATATATATATATATATATATATATATATATATATATATAGTATACATATATGAACATAATGAAAAGGAACAACATTGAAACGAAGGAAACGGCGAAGCAGAGGAAGAGGAAGACGACGACGAAGAAGCAGAAGAAGAAGAAAGAAGAGGAGGGTGAAAAGAAGCAGGAGGAGCAGGGGGAGGGCGAGGCAATATGGCCTGGACGAGCCGCGTCGTCTCAGGTCTGGACCATCTCCAGCTGACAGCGTTGTCTTGAGGAAGTTTGTACTTAGGATGGCTCACGTTACACGCTCACTTCCCCTCTTCCCCCCACCCCCCAGTCCTTCCTCCCCTCTCCCTCTCCCCTACCTCCCTACCCCCCTTTCTTCCTGCTGACCCCAGCACGTCACTCAGCGCTTCGTTCCGCGGCCATCGAATGCCTAATTCTACGAGAGTACAAGGCGCTAGCTCAAGCCCGAGGAGCGATTCCCGTGTCGTTATTTTCTGGAGACTGGCTCTGACCCTTTAAATCCCGTGTCTTTAAAAGGAGCCCAGCTGATCGCCGGCCCCGCCAGGTCGTCGCAAGCAGGAAACAGGCGCGCATGGACGAACGCACCCGCCCCCGCCTCCCCTTCCTAGCTCCTATTCAATTCCACCTTCTTCTCACCACCACCACCATCTCGTTTCCGTATTTTCCCTCCTTCTCACTCTGCTCTTCCTCCTCCCTTTCCTTTTCTTCCTACTTCTCAACCTTCTCCTTTTCCCTTTCTTCTCTTACCTCTTTTCCTCTTCCTCTCCTCCTCCCCTTCCTCTTCTTCCTCCTCTTCCTCAATCTTCAACCAACCGATTCCCCCCCCCCCGTCTCTCACACACATTCCCTCCCTCCCTCCCCATCCCCCCCTCTCCTATATCCCTCCTTTTTCTCTCTCCTCCTCTCTTTCTTTTTCCCCCTCTCCCTCTCCTTTCCCTCTCTCTCTCTCCTGTACCCCTCTCCCTCTCTCCTGTACCCCTCTCCCTCTCTCTCCTGTACCCCTCTTCCTCTCCCTCTCTCTCTTGTACCCCTCTCCCCCTCCCTCTTCTCCTTCCTCTCCCCTGCACCCCCTCCCTGCGGTAAGCTATGGTCAAGTGAGTGCGCTAATGACCGGCGCCGTCCGTCCTTCGTTTCGGGAGCAGGAGAGGGCTTGCCGCCGATAAGTGGTATTAAGGTTGATGTCCGCCGTCTTAGGAAGGAAGTGTAGTGGCAGTAGAAGTAGTCGTGGTTGTAGGAGGAGGAGGAAGAGGAGTGGAGAAAGGAAGAGGAGCAGTGGAGAAAGGAAGAGGAGCAGTGGAGAAAGGAGGAGGAAGAGGAGTGGAGAAAGGAGGAAGAGGAAGAGAAAGAGTGGAGGAAGGAGGAGGAGTGGAAAAAGGAGGCGGAGGAAGAGGAGGAATGGAGAAAAAAGAAGTAGTAGTAGCAATAACAAGGGTAAGCATAGGAGTGGCGGAGGCGACAGTAGCGAGAGAGTAATAAATAAAAGATACCACTAATAACGATATAAACCCAAGACGGGAGAGGGAGAGCCGCCACTCGCCCGTGCAAACCTCTCATCATTATCCTATTTTCTCGAAGACACCTGCGGGAAAAACGCAAATCGAGCGCGCCTTAATAACGTGACGCCCAGACCAACATCGGACGCTGCATAAGTACGGCTTTGGAAAGACCGACAGACCGACGCACGATCAGCCAGACAGACAAAAAGGCAGACACAGACAGAAAGACAAAAAGGCAGACACAGACAGATAGACAAAAAGGCAGACACAGACAGAAAGAGAAGACAAGGCAGACAGATACAGACAGAAAAACAAAAGACAGACAGAGACACGGGCGCGCGCGTGTTGTTCCGCTGACAACGGCAACGGCGAAATAAAATCGACAGTAAACCGCGGCGGCGACGGAAGACGTCGGTTCACGTGACCTTTCGAGGGGGGAGGGGTGGGGGGAGTAAGGGAGGAAGGGGAGGAGTAAGGTGGAGGGGGGGAGGGAGGGAAGTAGGGGCGTGGAGGGAGGAGCAGAGGGGAGCAGGGTTTACTTCCTCCCAGCCTCGTAAAGTTCCCAGGTTGTGCTTTAAACCTTCGTCATCTTCATTAAAGTGGACAGCTGTTGCCCCGGCTCCCGAGGCCCATCGGAAGGGAGGGCGAGAGGGAGGGAAGCGTCGGAGGGAAACAGCGGAGGGAGCAGGTACGGAGTGGGGGCTATCGCTGAGGAAAGAGGGGCGGAGGTTGAGAGGAGGAAGAGGGAAAGTTGGGAAAGAGGGAGCTAGGAAGGAAGGACGGAAGGATAAAAAGAGAGAAAAAGAAATAAAGAATGAGAGAGAGAGAGAGAGACAGAGAGAGAGAGAGAGAGAGAGAGAGAGAGAGAGAGAGAGAGAGAGAGAGAGAGAGAGAGAGAGAGAGAGAGAGAGAGAGAGAGAGAGAAAGAGAGAGAGAGCGCGTCACCCCGCGGCGTCCCGATGACCACCTCCCCCGCCTCCAGACGCCGAGTGGTCAAGGCTGGCTCGCGGCGGACGAGAGAGGCCACGTGGTCCCAAAACCCCCCCAAAGGAAAGCAAGTCCCTCCACCCTCCCGGTGCCAATCTGACGCCCTTACTGCCAACCACGTGCGTGTGCATGTACGTGAACGTGTACACGAACGTCCCAGCGAAGGAGAGCGAGGGCGGAGGGCGGAGGGCGGCCGACGATCAAGGTAAGACAGGCTGGCCACCGACGGATCGCCATTGTCTAACGGAGAGGCGGGAGGGGCCCGTGCTGACTCCGGCGTTTACCTCGGGGGATAGCAAGAAGAAGGAGGAGGAGGAGGAAGAGGAGGAGGAGGAGGAAGAGGAGGACGAGGAGGAGGAAGAAAAAGAAGAGGAAGAGGGGGGAGGAGGAGTAGGAGGAGGAAGAAAAAGAAGGAGAGGAAGAGGAGGGGAGGAAGAGTAGGAGAATGAGGAAGAAAAAGAAGAAGAGGAGGGATAGGAGGAGGGGAGGAGGAGGAGGAAGGAAGAGAAGAAAAGGAAGAAGAGGAAGGACAGGAGGAGAAGTAAGAGAAGGAGGAGGAGGGAAAGAAGGAGAGGAAGGAGGGAAGGAAGGAGGGCCACCGCACACAACGACCGGGCGTAACTGTACGTGTTCCGAGCGTTGTTTTTTCCCCTTTTGTTTTCCTTTTGCCGAGAAGACTTGATATGGCTCGAGTTGATCTGTCACGGCTCAGGTGGAGAGGGAAGGGGGAGGAGGAAGAGGAGGAGGAGGAGGAAGAGGGAAGGGGAGGAGGATGAGAAAGAAAAGTAGGAAGAGGAAGAGGAAGAAAAGTAGGAAGAGGAAGAAGAGGAGGAGGAGGAGGAGGAGGAATTGTGGATGATAGGAAGGAAAAAGGGAAAGAGGATTTCCGGAAACAATTAAGGAATGAGGAGAAGAGTGAATATATGAATAATGTAAAGTGCATAAGAGAGAAGACTGTAGGACATAAAGAAATAAAGTAGGGAGAACAGGGAGCTGGAGGAAGTCAACGACAAAGGAGGACACCGCGAAAGAAGAAGAAAAGGAGTGGAAGAGAATAAAAAGAGAATAAGGAAAAAGATGGAAGGTGTAGAAGGATGAAGGGGAAGAAGAGAAAGAGAACGAAGAGGAAGAGAGGGAGGGCGAAGGGGAAGAAGAGAGAGAGGGCGAAGGGGAAGAAGAGAGAAAGGGCGAAGGGGAAGAAGAGGGAGGGGGCTAAGAGGAAGAAGAGAAAGAGAGGACGAAGGGGAAGAAGAGAAAGAGGACGAAGAGGAAGAAGAGAAAGAGAGAGAGGACGAAGGTGAAGAAGAGAAAGAGAGGATGAAGGGGAGGAGAGAAAGAGGACGAAGAGGAAGAAGAGAAAGAGATAGGACGAAGGTGAAGAAGAGAAAGAGAGGACGAAGAAGAAGAAGAGAGAAAGTGAACGAAGAGAAAGAAGAGAGAGAGAGGACGAAGGGGTAGAAGAGAGAAAGAGAACGAAGAGAAAGAGAGAGAGGACGAAGGTGAAGAAGAGAGAGAGAACGAAGAGGAAGAAGAGAGAGAGAGAGGAAGGAAGGACGAGGCCGTCGGCGTGGGCGGCGGGGTCCCCCGCGCCCGGCTTCCTCGTCGCCGCCGCCGCCGCCGCCGCCGTTCCACTCGCTGCCCGCGCTTCCTCACGCCACTTCCGTCCCGACCGAATTCGCACCAACCGCCAAATCCTAACTACCAGGTTCCTACGGCTGGCGGTGAGATCCCTCCGTCCCCTTCCTTCTCTACCCCTTCCCTTCGTATCCTTCTCTTCCTTTCTTCCATTCCCTTCCCATTCCTTCTCTACCCTTTTCCTTTCCTTTCCTTTCCTTCCCTTCCGCCCCTTCCCTTTCATTCCCTTCCTTCGTATCCTTCTCTATCTTTTCTTTTCCCTTCCTTTCCTTTCTTTCAATTCCTTCCCTTCCCTTCCTTCTCTTCCCTTTCCTTTCCCTTCATTCTCTTCCCTTCCCTTCCCTTCCCTTCAGGTCCGTCTATCCCCCCCTTCCCCCGGTTGCTAACCAAGTCAATAGAACTTCCAAACAATAACAGTAGGGAAAAAAATAAATTAATAAAAGTAAAACAACGAAGACGAAAAAATGGAAGAGAAGGAACGGGCGAAGGAGAAAGAACGAAAGACAAAAGAGTAAGAAAAAAAAGGAAAAAATACAAAATATACGGCGACAGACAAGACAAGAAGGAGAAGCAGAAGACAAGAGAAAGACGGAGAAGGGAATGGAAGAAGACCCCCTCCCATCCCCACCCCCACCCCCCCCATCCCCCGCCTCCCCTGCCATATAACCCCACACACTAAACCCTCCCCAAGAGCGGTCCCTTCGTAAAACACTTGGGATACAGGGCCCCGCAGAGCACGCGTTCCAACGGGCAACAGGCAACGGGATCCCTGGCATGTGCGGGGAATAGAGGGGGAGGGAGGGAGGGAAGGGGAGGAAGAGGAGGAGAAGAGGGGAGGGAGGAGGAGAAGAGGGGAGGGAGGAGGAGAAGAGGGGAGCGGGGAGGAGGAGGAGGAGGGGGGAAGAGGAGGGGAGGGGGGAAGAGGAGGGGAGGGAGGAGGAAGAGGGGAGGGAGGAGGAGGGGAGGGAGGAGGAGGAGGAGGAGGGAGGAGGAGGATGGAGGTGAGGAGAGGAAGGGGGGCAAGGAGGATAACGAGGAGGAGGAGGAGGAAGGGTAAGAGGAGAAGGAGTAGGAGGTTGGAGAAAAGGAGATGGAGGGGGTGAGGGAAGGAGGTGTAATAAAGGAAAGAAGGAGAAAAATAGGAGGATAAGAAGGGAAGGGAAGAACAAAAGAGGAGGGAAGAGGGGGAAGGAGGAGGAGGAGGAAGAAGAGAAAAAAAGAATAAAAAAGAAAGGTTGTGAAAAAAAGATAAAAAACGCTGACTTTAAGTTTACGACGGAAACTGTCGTGGTGTGAGTACAAGCGTGAGGGGGGGTAATAGGCAGTGAAAATTAGAGAGAAGGGGGCGGAAGGGAGAGGGAGAGCAGGGGGGGGGGGCACGTGCGCGAAGCTATTTCTCTCCCTCCCCGCACCCGCTTTCTTTGCAAGGAGAGGACTGGATAGTTTCACCTTGGACACCCTACCAGTCTCCCCCCCCCTACGTGAGTGATAACAAACAATGTGCTATATATAGGAGGGAGAGGAAGGAGGGAGGGAGGGAGGGAGGGAGGGAGGAGGGAGAGAGGGAGGAAAGGGGGAGAAGTGGAAAAAGGGAGGAAGGGAGGGGGTAAGGGGAAAGAGGGAGAGAGGGAGGACGGTAAGGGGGGTGGAGAGGTGGAAAAGGGGAGAGAGGGAGGGGAAGTGGAAAAAGAGAGAGGGAGTGGGAGAGGGAGAGGGAGAGGGAGAGGGAGAAGGGAGAGGAGAGAGAGGGAGAGGGAGAGGGAGAGGGAGAGGGAGAGGGAGAGGGAGAGGGAGAGAGAGAGAGAGAGAGAGAGAGAGAGAGAGAGAGAGAGAGAGAGAGAGAGAGAGAGAGAGAGAGAGAGAGAGAGAGAGAGAGAGAGAGAGAGAGAGAGAAAGGAAAGGCGGGAAGAGGAAGGAAGGGAAGGGACGTGCTCGCCCTGCCCTCCCCCTCCCCCTCCCACCACCCTAATCCCTCCCGCCCCCTCTCCTCGAACTCTGTTGCTTTCCTCGCGTCTATCCTTCCATCCATCAGTTCCGGACGATGGGCTTTTTTTTCCTCTTCTTTCGTATTCATCCATCTCCATTCCATGTCGACCTGGCCGCCCTCCACCCTCCTTTTCCTCCTTTTCCTCCTTTTCCTCCTCCTCCTCCTCTCTTCCTTACCTGATTACCGAGTCTACACTTGTCCTTTTCTTCTCCTCCTCTTTGCTATGTCTGTCTCTCTGTCTGTCTTTCCTCTAATTTGCCAAACAATGACCTTATTTCAATTATCATGGAGAGAGAGAGAGAGAGAGAGAGAGAGAGAGAGAGAGAGAGAGAGAGAGAGAGAGAGAGAGAGAGAGAGCGAGAGAGAGAGAGAGAGAGAGAGAGAGAGAGAGAGAGAGAGAGGGGGGGGGGGAAAGGGAGAGAGAGAGAGGGGGGAAATGAACTACGAGGTCCCCCTCTCTCCTCCTCCTCCTCCCCCGCCAACTTCCGGTAAGACCCCAAGCCAAGTCTCCCCGCCCCCCTCCGCGCCCACCTCGCGTCACAACCCACGTACCTACCCTTGGGGCACCAATGGGGCGAGGGGCAAGGAGGGATCAAGAAAGGGAAAGACAGAGACGGCAACACACACACACACACACACACACACACACACACACACACACACACACACACACACACACACACACACACACACACACACACACACACACACACACACACACACAAAGATGTAGACGGGGAGAGGGGGATGGAGAGGGAAGGGGAGGGAGGGAGAGAGGAGGGGGAAGGGGAGGGAGAGGGAAAAGGGGAGAGAAAGGCAGGGAGAGAGAGAGAGAAACCACCTTCCCAAATTATCAAAAGGCAGGAGACTTTCCGCTCATCCCCTCACCCTCTCCCCTCGCCGAGGCCATCTCCCTACGCCCACGCCCACGCATTCCAACCGAACATGAGAGGGCCTCTAGCTACCCACCTCCCCTTCTCCCCTCCCGCACTCCCCCTTCTCTCCCTTCCTCCCTCCCTCTTCTCTCCCCTCCCTCCCTCCCACCCCCCTATCACCAATCCCCTTACCCCAACCCCCTCACCTACCCCACCATAGGCCTACAACTTCAGACTAATTTTGGTGTCTTTTGTAATTGCGCGAACAGAGACAGACAGAAATTAATAAATAATGAATTTAATGGATATATACATAACTATATATAACTACAGCACACATATACGGGATATATAGGCATTTATACATCCAAACATACATACTGTGCATATACAGTATACACACACACACACACACTTTCTTTCGAAACGTGCACCAAGAAGGGCGTACTCACTCTTGCGCGTGCGCGGCGGGTCCCTGCGGCGTGCCGATGACGAGGGCGCCCTCCTCGTTGTAGTGCAGGCCCGTGACGGCGGCGTCGGCGAAGGTGCTGATGAACGGGCCCAGGTTCTGGAAGGCCGCCACGCGCACCCACCTGCACGAGGGAGACAAGGCGAGGTGTCGTGAGTAAATAGGACGATGTGAGGAAAGAGTAAATAGGATGGCGTCAGGAAAACATGGGAATGGGAGGAAGGGGTGGAAGGGGAGGAGGAGGAGAGGGGGGAGGAGGAATGGTAGGAGGAGGGGTGGAGGAGGAGGAGGAGGAGGAGGAGGAGGAGGAGGAGGAGGAGGAGGAGGAGGCGGTGGAAGAGGGCTTCAAGGGTTAAATATATCACATTTTTTTAAAAATGGGAGAAAAAACAAGCAAAATGGCAATAAACATACGAATGAAAAATAAGTCACTATATCAAGAACCGAATCAATTGAATACAAAACACACGCACACCCGACCCCCTGTTTCACCATCACTCACCACGTCACCATATATCATTCCTGGAAGAGACAATTTAAGGAAAAATTGGAACAAAGTCGGCGCAACGACCTTAAGAGCTGACGTAGTAGATATAGCAACCAGCGATATAAAATGATAAAAAACAAGCCGCCCACCTCAGCTACTGCAGCTTCAACAATCCTTAGAACCCAAGAACCTAAGAACCTAGGAACTCATGAACTCAAGAACCTAAGAACCCAGGAACCCAGGAACCTAAGAACCCAAGAACTCATGAACCTAAGAACCCATAAACCCAAGAACCTAAGAACCCATGAACCTATAAACCCAAGAACTCATGAACCTAAGAACCCAGGAACCCAGGAACCTAAGAACCCAAGAACTCATGAACCTAAGAACCCATAAACCCAAGAACCTAAGAACCCATGAACCTATAAACCCAAGAACTCATGAACCTAAGAACCCAAGAACTCATGAACCTAAGAACCCAAGAACTCATGAACCTAAGAACCCATAAACCCAAGAACCTAAGAACCCATGAACCTATAAACCCAAGAACTCATGAACCTAAGAACCCAAGAACTCATGAACCTAAGAACCCAAGAACTCATGAACCTAAGAACCCATAAACCTAAGAACCTAAGAACCCAAGAACTCATGAACCTAAGAACCCATAAACCTAAGAACCCAAGAACTCATGAACCTAAGAACCCATAAACCTAAGAACCTAAGAACCCATAAACCTAAGAACCTAAGAACCCAAGAACTCATGAACCTAAGAACCCATAAACCCAAGAACCTAAGAACCCATGAACCTATAAACCCAAGAACTCATGAACCTAAGAACCCAAGAACTCATGAACCTAAGAACCCATAAACCCAAGAACCTAAGAACCCATGAACCTATAAACCCAAGAACTCATGAACCTAAGAACCCATAAACCTAAGAACCTAAGAACCCAAGAACTCATGAACCTAAGAACCCATAAACCTAAGAACCCAAGAACTCATGAACCTAAGAACCCATAAACCTAAGAACCTAAGAACCCATAAACCTAAGAACCTAAGAACCCAAGAACTCATGAACCTAAGAACCCATAAACCTAAGAACCCATAAACCTAAGAACCTAAGAACCCATAAACCTAAGAACCTAAGAACCCAAGAACTCATAAACCCAAGAACCCATGAACCCAAGAATCTAAGAACCCATGAACCCAAGAACCTAAGAACCCATGAACCGGACCCAGCGGCCTAGGCAATCAATCCACCGTTGCGGTTCCAATGCACATGCGAAGACCCGAAGCCGTGACCCAGGAACCAAAACCGAAGTCACAGGGGTTTCACTTGGAGGAAAGATGAGGATAATGAAGAGGAAAAGAAAGAAGAGGAGGAGGTAGAGGACTCCAACTACTACTACTACTTTACGCTCCCCATCCGCCTCCCCCTTCCCTTCTCTCTCTCCCATACCTAATCATCCGAGAAAATGGCTAGAGAAAAAAAAAAGGATGACGTGGGTTCGTAAAATAAATAAATAAATAAACAACATAAATCAAAGCAAAATAGACTGCGACTACACCTCTTTCCGACATAAACCGATCCGTGTGTCCATGTTGGCAAAGGAGGGCGCATCGTCATCCATGTGTCGAGGCTCCATGTTGCTCCCCAAGAGAAACACCCTCACCACTTAGGAAAAAAGAGAAAGGGAAAAAGGAAAAGAAAGAAAAAAAGTAACAAAAAGAAGGAAAAAGAAAAAGAAAGTAACAAAAAGAAGGAAAGAGAAAAAAGTAACAAAAAGAAGGAAAAAGAAAAAGAAAGTAACAAAAAGAATGAGAAAAAGAAAGTAACAAAAAGAAGGAAAAAGAAAAAGAAAATAACAAAAAGAACGAAAAAAAAGAAAGTAACAAAAAGAAAAGGAAAGTAACCAAAAGAAAAAGAAAGAAAGAGCGAAAGACCATCCTAACCTCCCGCAGTACTTGGTCTCCCTTCCCCTTCTTCATCATCAACGTTGCTTCCTATCTCCCTTGTATTTGGGTTACTTCTTGCCTCTCTCTAGCTTTGGCCTTTGTCTATCTGTTTGTCTGGCTCACTCTTGTTCTTACTCTCCATTTCTCTCGCATATCCACTTTCTCTCTCTTTTTTTCTTTTCTTTCTCTTTCTTTCTTTCTTTCTTTCTTTCTTTCTTTCTCTTTCTCTTTCTCTCTCTCACACACACACACACACGCACACTCACACACACACACACACACACACACACACACACACACACACAGAGAGAGAGAGAGAGAGAGAGAGAGAGAGAGAGAGAGAGAGAGAGAGAGAGAGAGAGAGAGAGAGAGAGAGAGAGAGAGAGAGAGAGAGAGAGAGAGAGAGAGAGAGAGAGAGAGAGAGAGGAAAAAACCTGTAGTACCAAGGGGCGTACAGTTTCACCGCCTTTAATAAAACCTTTGCGAACCGCCCCTCCCTCCTCCTACTCCTCTTCTTCCCCCTCTTCATCCTCTTCCTCCCTCTCTCCTCCTCTGCTTCTTCTTAATCTTACTATCATTACTATCCCTCCTCCTCCCTTTCTTTCTCTCGCTTTGCGCTCTTCACTGATGCCCAAGGCGGGTTAGTCAATCTATATTTTTCTTTTTTTTCTGGTATCTTTCGTTACAATGATATACGAGATAAGCCTATAAAAGAAGGAGAAGGAGAGGGAGAGGGAAAAGAGAGAGAGGGAGAGAGAGAGAGAGAGAGAGAGAGAGAGAGAGAGAGAGAGAGAGAGAGAGAGAGAGAGAGAGAGAGAGAGAGAGAGAGAGAGAGAGAGAGAGAGGGAGGGAGAGAGGGAGGGAGGAGAGAGAGAGAGAGAGAGAGAGAGAGAGAGAGAGAGAGAGAGAGAGAGAGAGAGAGAGAGAGAGAGAGAGAGAGAGAGAGAGAGAGAGGGAGAGAGAGAAGAGAGAGAGAGAGAGAGAGAGAGAGAGAGAGAGAGAGAGAGAGAGAGAGAGAGAGAGAGAGAGAGAGAGAGAGAGAGAGAGAGAGAGAGAGAGAGAGAGAGAGAAAGAGAGATAAAATTAACAGAATAAACAAAACACAACAACCCAAGAGAGAAAGAGAGAAGCTAACTACCCACCTCCCTCCGTCTTCCTTCCCTCCCCTACCTCCCTCTTACTTCCCTCCACCTACCCTTCCTTCCCTCCCCTTTCTCCCTCTTCCCTCCCCAACCCAACCCACCTCCCCTCCCCTTTCCCCCCTCCACCTCCCTCCTCTTCCCCAACCCACCTGCTCTGATCTGTGAGTAAAGAGACGAAGAGCGGCGAGAGCTTGTTCTTCCTGGTGGGGAGCGAGCAGGCACACGACACCCCCATGAACACCTCTGCGCACGCCTTCCTCACGCCCCACACGCCGTCCTCGCACAGGAACACGAACCGGGACACCTGCGGGAACCAGACAGGAGAAAGGAGTCAAAAAACAAATCAGTAAATAAAACACAGCAAAGCAAATATAATTGGAAGAGATGAAAAAAAAAGTTTGAGGGAACTTATGTTAAGAATCCGACAAGGAAATGAGTAATTAAATAAAATTGAAGGAAAGAGGTGCTTGTAAAAATAGAATTAAAAATAGAGAGGTGTAAGAAACACAGATAAGTAAACGCACGAAGCATATAATAAAAATGAAATTTATAAAAATAAAAATAAAACAAAAAGAAGATGGAAAGAAGTGCTTGTCAAAGTAAAATCGAACGAGATGAAAGGAACACAAACAGGTATATACAAGAAACAAAAATATACACAATTGAATAGATAAATAAACAACCGAACGTGGAAGGACACAAAGCATTATGTCTCGCGAAAAATGACCTCGATAAATCATATACAAAGTTCAATCCCCACTGCCTCCCCGCAAACACAAACGAGACCAAGAAGAAAATGTGATAAAATATTAATTTTCTCCAGCGTATCACAATGTTAGTCAACAGGACACCTCGCCGCATCCGGGAACAAGAAAACGGGGGGAAAAGAAAGGAAACGGGGAAAAAAGAAGAAGACGTAAAAATGATAAAAAGAGGAAACCGAGACAGAAAAGAATACAAATAAGGGAAAATGTTCCCTCAGCCATCTTATCCCAGTGGCGTTTTCCCCTTGCCAAAATTCCCTTTTTAAAAAAATACCCCCTTTTTTCCAGTGTGTGCTTGAAGGAACCCGCGGATGAAGGAATGAAAGAAAGAAGGAGGGGGAGGGGAGACGACGGAGGAGGAGAAAGGAGGGAGAGAGGGGAGTGAGTGAGGGAGGGGAAGAGAGTGTGTGGGGGAAAGGAAGCGAGCGAAAGTAAGAGTCAAGAGTACGGAGCGCAAAGAGGGTTTAAAGGTAGACTGCTGATGTTGGCGAAAGGGGGAGAAGGGAAGAAGGCGGAGGAGGAGCAGGAGGAGGAGGAGGAGCGGGGGGCGAGTGCCAGCGGGTGGGGCTCGTCCTTATGAGCCTCGCCATGGAAAGAATATGAGCGAGGGCGGGGAGGTGTGAGCGATTCGGAGAGGGTGGGTGAGAAGGGGATGGATGGGGGTGGGCTGGGGGGTCATGAATGGGTGTAGTACGCCCGGTGTGTGCCAGAGTAAACAAGTGTAGTAGTAGTAGTAGTAGTAGTGAATGGCGGGGGGTGGGGCAGGGAGGGCAGGGGGGCGTGTGCGTGTGCGCGTGTTGGGCTCGGAGCGAGTGAGCGAGCGAGCGGAGGCGGCGGCCGGAGCCCTCCAGCTCCCTCTCCCGGAGCGAAAGACGCTCGCTCTCTCTCCCTCTCTTTCTCTCCCGCGCGCCCGCACGCACGCACTCCCGCGCGCACTGACGCTGCTTTCACCGCCGCCGCCGCCCTCGGCTCAGATTCCTCAACGGAGACCTTCTCATGCCGGTCTCTGCATCTCACCGCTTCCCTTTCCTCACCCTTCTCTCTCTCTCTCTCTCTCTCTC
Source organism: Penaeus vannamei (assembly GCF_042767895.1). Lineage (NCBI taxonomy): Eukaryota > Metazoa > Arthropoda > Malacostraca > Decapoda > Penaeidae > Penaeus > Penaeus vannamei. The sequence continues at coordinate 35,027,358 of NC_091552.1, read as the reverse complement.
TCTCTCTCTCTCTCTCTCTCTCTCTCTCTCTCTCTCTCTCTCTCTCTCTCTCCCTCCCTCCCT
>NC_091552.1:35009795-35014795 GCF_042767895.1 Penaeus vannamei | reverse complement strand
ATCTCTTTCTTTCTCTATCTCATTTTTTTCGCTCTCTAACTCACTTTTTCCTCCCTCTATCTCATTCTTTTTTTTCTCCCTCCCTCCCCCTCTCTCTTTCTCTCTCTCTCTCCCTCCCTCCATCTCTTTCTTGCTCTCTCCCTCCATATCTTTCTTTCTTTCTTTCTCCCTCCCCCTCCTTCTCCCTCTCCCTCTCCTAGGGGGTGTTGGTCACTCGATGGCACTCCTATCAGGATAATGGTGCCAGGACACCGTCGCCATAAACCATTACTCCGCACCCTAGTAGATAGGACGGAGGGAGGAGAGGGAGGAGAGGGAAAGGAGGGGACGGAGAAGGAAAGTAAGAGGAAAGGAAATAGAGAAGAGGGAAGAAGGAGGCGGAAGGAACGGGTATGGCAGAAACTGGAGAAAAGGAAGAAAAAAGAAAGAAGAAAAAAAAAAGGGCTGCAGGGACCGGGGGATGGGAGGGGGTGGACCCAGGCGCACAACACACACACAAGTCCAGGGCGAAGGTGACCTCGCTCTCACAGGTCAACAGGTAGGCGAAGTAGTCCAAGGATGTTTGCGGGTTGTCGGCGGGGAGAGTGATGGCAGCCAGCGGTGCGGCGGAGGGTGCCAGCGGGAGGGCGGCGGGCCCGCTCGGGACATTTCGCTGGATGAGCTTGGGGAGGAGGAGGTGGGGGCTGCGGAGGGGTGGTGGGGGCTGGGGAGGGGGAGGGGGAGGGGGAGGTGGGGACTGGGAGGGGGTGGTGGGGGCTGGGGAAGGGGTGGTGGGCTGGGGGAGAGGAAGGTGGGTTGGGGGAAGGGAGGTGGGCTGGGGGAGGGGAGGTGGGCTGAGGAGGGGGTGGTGGGCTGAGGAGAGGGTGGTGGGCTGGGGGAGAGGGAGGTGGGCTGGGGGAGAGGGAGGTGGGCTGGGGGAGAGGGAGGTGGGCTGGGGACGGGGAGGTGGGCTGAGGAGGGGGCTGGGGGAGGGGAGGTGGGCTAGGGAAGGGGAGGGGGTGGTGGGCTGGGGGGAGGGGTGGTGGGCTGGGGAGGGGAGGTGGGCTAGAGGAGAGGGAAGTGGGCTAGGGTAGAGGGAGGTGGGCTAGGGTAGAGGGAGGTGGGCTAGGGGAGAGGGAGGTGGGCTAGGGGAGAGGGAGGTGGGCTAGGGGGAGAGGGAGGTGGGCTAGGGGAGAGGAGGTGGGCTAGGGGAGAGGGAGGTGGGCTGGGGAGAGGCAGGTGCGCTAGGGGAGAGGGAGCTGGGCTGGGAAAGGGCGGGGAGGAAAAAGGAGAGGGCGGAGGAGGAAGGAAAGGGTCGAGGAGGGCGATACAGATAGATAGCGAGCGCGAGATAGAGCTGGCGAGCAGGGAGAGCGGTGGGAGACTTTAGCCAGCGCGCCAGGGAGAGTGGGAGAGCGAAGGAGGGGAGGGAGGGAGGGAGAGAGAGAATTGTTCATGAGTTCGCGAGCAGGTGCAGGCATTGAACATGGTCTGTCCGTGAGAGCATGAGAGGAGCAGAGTGACCACCCAGCAGGCAAGAATGCAGGCCGAAGGGGCGGGCGAGGGCGGGCACGCGCGCGCCGCCGGGAGGGAGGCCGGCCTGACCAGAGGTCCACTTCGTAAACAAGCCTTGCATGGGGAGAGCAGCGAGAGCCTCGCGCCTTCCCTCCGAGCCGAGGGAAGCTGCGCCCGCTCAGTGTGTGAGTGTGCGAGTGTGTGTGCGTGTACTCGCTCGTGTGGACCCCCTGCCCATGTACGTGCAGCACTATATATGTGAGTGTGAGTGTGTGTGATGTGTGTGTGGCATGGTCGTGTGTGCGCCTGTGTGCCGCCTTAAAGGTGGCCGCCCCAGCCGCCGCGGCTCCCGCTTTGATCCCACGCGCTCGCCACGCCGCGCCCCTGCCCCTTCCTCCGCCGCCCGCCTCCCGAACGCCCGCCTCCTGCTACTGCTGACGGCAAACCTTCCTCCTCAGAGCCCTCGCCGGCCTCCTACTCGCACTCCTTTGCTCTCCGACCCTCCCTGCCAATCTCCTCCTCCTACTCTCGGACTGCTCTTCCTTCTGCTCGTCCTCCCGCCGCCGCTCCGCCAGCGCCTCCAGCCATCCCATTTGCCTCTCCTGCTGCTACTGCATCCCCCGCGCCCTCCTACTATCACCATCTCCTGCTCCCTGCCCACACTCCTCCCCTGTACTTCCTCACTCTCCTCCGTCCTCCTTGCTCCTGCTGCTCCTGTCCTCTGGCGGCGGCGCTTCGGGACAGCCTCTCTCCCCTCGCCCGCGCTCTCCTGCCGCTCCTCCTGCTTCTGCTGCTGTTGCTACGCCCTTTCCCCTCCGGAGAAACGCGACCTTCTCCTGTTCCCAATCAGCGACGCCGCCCGTGGCCTTTTCTCGCCGCGTCCTCGCCTAAAGAGTCTCTCTCCTTCCTTCCTTCCTTCCTTCCTTCCCCGGATCTCCATCTCCACAACAACGCCACCAGATGCAACGGCAGATGCAACACCGGCCCCTCCCCTTCTCTTTTCTCTTTGCCCTCCCCTCCTCTTTCTCTTTCTCCACTCACTCTCTACCTACCTCTCTGCCTCTTTTCGATTTCTTCCTCTCTTCGTTCCCTCTCCCCCTTCTCTTCTCCCTCCTCATCCCAGCCTCGTTGGCGGTGTTTTCCTAGTATCAGGGCTGGCATCCCGGTATGCTTGCTACCCTTTTACCGGGATGTGCGCAGTGCAGTTTCCCCTACTCTCGCTCCCTCCCTCGCTCACGTCTCTCCCCTCTCCTCTCCTTCTCATTCCCTCCTCTCTCTCGCTCTCTCTCTCTCTCTTCCACTCTCTCTATCCTCTCCTCCCCTCTCTCTTTCACTGTTCTCTCCCTCCTTGCTCTCGATCCCGCACCTTCAAAGCACCCAAACACCCTCCTCGTATTAAATATATCAGCTGTGTACCCTTCTACTACTACGCCCCACCCCCATCTCTTTCTCTCTTTCTTTCTTTCTCTCTTTCTTTCTTTCTTTCTCTCTCTCTCTCTCTCTCTCTCTCTCTCTCTCTCTCTCTCTCTCTCTCTCTCTCTCTCTCTCTCTCTCTCTCTCTCTCTCTCTCTCTCTCTCCCTCTCCCTCTCTCTCTCTCAAGATCTTTGTCTCATCTTACCTTCTTCCTTCATTCTCCTGGTCCTATTATTATCGAAATCACAATTATCATCATTTCCCTATTTTTCCCTCTCCATGTGGTCATTGCTTCCCTCGCATTTCTTTCTTTCCTTCTTTACTTCCTTTTCTTCCCTCCGTCCCTCCTTTCAGCTTCCCATATGACCTACAGAGACGGAGAGAGACGGAGGGAGGGCATAAGACAGGGTGAGAGGAAGGGCATAAGGAAGGGAGGGAGAGGATGGAAGGATGGGAGAGAGAGGAAGGAAGGAAGGAAGGAAGGAAGGAAGGAAGGAAGGAAGGAAGGAAGGAAGGAAGGAAGGAAGGAAGGAAGGGAGGGCACAAGAGAGGGAGGGAGAGAGGGGCTCTCCCGGGCCCTTCCCTGACCTTCCCTAGTGCATCTTTCGGAGTCCCAAAGCCCGCCCGTCGCGAGTTATTGCAGGAGAATTTTTCCTCACCACACTCACTCACTCTTACTCTCTCATGCTCTCTCTCTCTCTCTCTCTCTCTCTCTCTCTCTCTCTCTCTCTCTCTCTCTCTCTCTCTCTCTCTCTCTCTCTCTCTCTCTCATGCACAAGCGGATGCGAATACGCATACAGCCACAGTCAAAATACAAAGGAAAAGCTGTGTCTAACGAATGATAAAATAAAAAGGCAACAGCGGGAGACTTCGAAACAGGGACAGGCATAATAACAGAGTAAGTAATACCTAAAAATCATAATAAAAGAAAAAAAGAATGAAGAGTATCGAGCTAAAAAAAACAACGAACAAATAATAGTAATGAGAAACGAGTAACAGAGGCGATGAAAGAGAGACCAGGGCGTCAAAAAAATTAGATGCATACAAAGAAAAGGGAAACATTTGGATAGCAACTGAAACAGGATTCCACGTCTGGGGCAAAGACGATAGATTTCAGTTGATGTCTATCACTTACCATTTTCTCCGTCGATCTATCCTGTACCTCATCCATCATCATCTATTCATATGACTTATCTATTTCCGAAGCCTATCTATCTGACGGCTTCCCCCTCTCCATGGACTCAAAGAACGTGGGCGCGGGTACTCACCAGGACCTCCTCGGTGGGCTGCGTGCCGACCACGCTGCAGAAGTCGCCGAAGTTGGAGGCGCACACCTTGCGGACCTGGAAGAGGGCGTCGGAGCAGAGGCGCGTGAACCGCTCCAGGAACAGCCGCTCAGTCATCTCCCGCCCGATCAGCGGCGCCATCTTGGACATGAGCTGCGGTGCATAACGGGGATAGTAAGGCTCCGCGTGCGGTCGCTCGCTCTCGTAGGCTCGCTCGCTCGCTGCCTACGTGCATGCAAGCCGGCGCGGCCAGTCTTATGTCATAAGTCATGCTCGCTCGCTCGCTTGCTTGCTCCCGCCCCTCCTCCTCTTTCGCTTCCCCTTCCACGACATACCCCTTCTCTCTTCTATTCTACTGCCTGCCACCCCCCCCCCTCTCTCTCTCTCTCTCTCTCTCTCTCTCTCTCTCTCTCTCTCTCTCTCTCTCTCTCTCTCTCTCTCTCTCTCTCTCTCTCTCTCTCTCTCGCTCTCTCTCTCTCGCTCTCTCTCTCTCGCTCTCTCTCAAACGCATCTCCGCGATTCATCTCAACTAAAAAAAAAAAAAAAAACACACACACACACACGAAAACATGGGAAAAACACCGACGTCCTCCTACCCCTGCTTACTCCCTCTTTATTTACACACTTACACACTGCGCAAACAACAACAAACCACTCTATCGCTTCCCCCCACCCCCCACCCCCTACCTCTTCTCTTCTCTTAGCTTCTCCTTCCTCCTACCCTCTCCTACATTGATGAGAGAAAAAATACATACCACAAAGAAAGCATATGTGAGGAGAGAGGGAGAGAGGGAGAGAGGGAGACG
>NC_091552.1:34992295-35004795 GCF_042767895.1 Penaeus vannamei | reverse complement strand
CGTCAAAACTCGTCAAGTAGGCTGTGATATGCTGTGTACTTCACACCACAGCAAACTTAACGGCTTTGCCACTGGCTCATCTCGACGGCAGAACACCGAACGACGGCGGAAAAAAAAGAATACTGGCGACAACGAACGACAAGGAGAGGGGGGAGAAAGGAGAAAAGGCGGAAAATTTGGGAGGGAAATAGAAGAGGGGGGGAGAGAAATGGGTAAGAGAAGGGAGAAAGGGGATAAAGAGGGGAAGAGAAGGGGATAGAGAGAGGGAGAGGAGGTGGATGAAGAGAGAAGAAGGGAATGAGGGAGAGATGGGAAGAATGGAATGGAGTGTTATTGTAAGGTGAGAGAGCAACGAAACACACTACGAATAACTAATTAAAGAGCGCGAAAAAATAAAAGTAAAAATAGAAGATGGGAAACAAAGAAATCTTTCAAAATATTTCTAACCTTCACGAGGTATAGAAGAGGACGAGAGGAGGACGAGAAGATAGACGCCAGGGAAAATCAGATGATTTGAGGAAAACAAAAACGAAAAAAACCTTTAGCAGGATCTCGCGTTCTATCCCTAATACGCGTCCTTTCTTTTCAGCTCATATTTTTAGCATTCATTCGCCACCCGAGCATGCAAAGAAGGGGATATCAGATCATGGGCCAAAAATAACACCAAATGAAAGCAAAACCTATCAATAGACGAATGGATCGTGGAATGGACGGAGGAAAAAGGGAGAGAAAGAAAAGTAAACGGACAGAGGGGAAAAGATGAATAGTTAAAAAAGAAAGAAAGAAAGATCGGCACAAAAGACCCTCTCGTCGCGAGGAAACCAACGCCAAGATTCCCTCCTCCAAGATTTCTGCAGGTGGTTCGCCTCCACGAAGATGCCGTGGAAGGACAGACCTCGCTCGAAAAAATGTCGACGTCGAGCTGGAGCGCACAAGGCCGACGCAAATATAACGAATGGAGACGCGGCGAAGAGCGCGTGGGGCGTAGCAGACGTAGATGGGCGTAGAAGGCATGGGAGGCGTAGAAGGCGGCATGGGAGGCGTAGAAGGCGGCATGGGAGGCGTAGAAGGCGGCATGGGAGGCGTAGAAGGCGGCATGGAAGGCGTAGAAGGCGGCATGGAAGGCGTAGAAGGCGGCATGGAAGGCGTAGAAGGCGGCATGGGAGGCGTAGAAAGCGGCATGGGAGGCGTAGAAGGCGGCATGGGAGGCGTAGAAGGCGCACACGCTGCAGGTGGAGACGACGCGAGCTCATCAAAGGTGGCTGTGATACGACGTCCATTCTCCGCGTCACACCCACTTTGACGGCTCCCGCAACGCCTCCGGATCGCGCCCGAGGGGACTCCCGATGGCGGCTCCGGCGAAGAACAGGAGGACGCGCCTCTCGTTTTACGTCCGTCATTTACCCTCTTCTTATTCCGTTTCTTCTCTCTTCTTTCATCAATCATACTTTCGGAGATTTTCTTCCTTCTCCTTCCACCACCTTGGGTCTCTCGTTCTCCTTCCTTTTCCCTCCGTCTTACAGCGGAGAGAAGAAATCTTCCTCTTGCCTCTTGTATCTCCTTTTCGCTCTTGTTCTATTCTCTCCTTCCCCCTTCCTTTTCTCTTACATCTCTTGAACGCCTCTTCAATTCTTACCTAACTACGCTCTACACATGTGTGTATCCTTAGCACCTAACTATAATGTCGGAGGAGGAAGTTCGTAATTTGAAGATCGGAAAGAGAGCGCGGGAGGGGGCGAGGGAGGGGGCGAGGGTGAGTGGGGTCTGAGGTAAGGGCGAATGGAGGGATGGAGGGACTGGAAGAAGGGAGGAGGAGAGGAATGAGGGGAAAAAGAGGAAAAGGAGGAGGAGGAGGAGGACAACGCCGACGGAGAGAGAGATGGAGGAGGAGGAGGAGGAGGAGGAGGAGAAGGAGGAGGAGGAGGAGGAGGAGGGAGGAGGACAACGACGACGGAGAAGAGAGATGGAGGAGGAGGAGGAGGAGGAGGAGGAGGAGGAGGAGGAGGAGGAGGAGGAGGAGGACAACTACGACGAAGAGAGAGAGATGGAGGAGGTGGAAAAGGAGGAGGAAGAGGAGGAGGAGGGAGGCAAGGGCGGCCTATTCGGAATCGAAAGGGAGCCAGGACTAGGAATGGGCGTGGGAGGAGGACGAGGGTTAAGAGGTGGGCGGGAGGGGGAAACAAGAGACGCAGAGGAGGAAGAATCGCGGGCGTGAAGATGAAATGATCATCAGTATTCCGCCCACGTGGCCGCCAGGGGAGGTAGGCGGGCGGTCGGCCTAAGCCAAACCACGACACCAACCCAAGGATCAATACAACCTGACGCCCATTCCCATTCTCGCTCATTCCGCTGTAGCTACGACCCCCCCCCCCCCGCTGATGGGGAGTCACGTAGGTAGGTGGGTAGGTAGGTAGGTTGGGCGCTCTGTGAGTTCGTTTCGGTGTGTGTGTGTGTGTGTGTGTGTGTGTGTGTGTGTGTGTGTGTGTGTGTGTGTGTGTGTGTGTGTGTGTGTGTGTGTGAGTGATACCCTGTAGCGTGCCCCTTCCTCTCTCCCGCGCAGGGAAACCGGGAAAAAGGGAAAGCAGCTTCAGTCCTCCTGCCTAAGCCTATCACCCGACACTCCCACGGAAAAAAATGAGAACAAATAATAAACACAATAAAAACGCTGTTCAGGTAATCGGCCGCCCCGCCCGCCATCCACAGCAGGTGCCAGAGCGCGGGCGTGGGCGGAGCGTGGGCGGGAAAGGGGCGTCGCGCACCCATCCGGGAGGGAGCGAAAGGGCGGCGGGCCCTGCTCATCAAAGCTGGCTGTGATAGTATAGCGATCAGCGAGCTATGACAAACCAGTTTGATGCCAGAGCCCGCCGCACAGGTCGGCCTTCTCGCGCTCAGCCCCGACGCTCCTCTTCTGCAGGCGGCTCCTCGGGCGCTCGGCCTCACGCGGGCGACCACGAGCTCTCCTTCGGGCCAATTACCTTTCTCTTTCTCTCCATCTATAGAAAAGGGGCCAAGCGTGACCACCGGAGGTAGAAGTCGACGACGCGGGCCAGCTGACGACTAGACGACGAAGACGACGACCACGCTGGAAGAGGCAACGGCGAGCCCCGTGAAAGACAAGGTAGTGAGATGTTGCCATGTCTTACATCTCACTACCCATGTCTTTCACAGCGCCCCCGCCGTGGGCGTGGCGACGCACGGTTCCTTCTTGCCGTTACGCTAAGACGTCCTCTCAGAAACACTTCAATGGCGGAGTTATGCAACTGATGCAGGCCAGATGCCGGGAACCGAACGCACAATAGACCGAAAGGCATCATCTACCAACGCATACCTGTGTCGCCTCAGAAAAAAAACGATCACAAACACACATGCAAATGCACCTTTCTTTACTCTCGCCAAATCGACATAAAATTAAAACTATACTATTTTCCTGTCCCACACTATCTAACCAGCTCTCTTTAAACCATGGTAACTTTCAATTGCTCAACCGGAGAAAAGACCCGGATGATGCAACAAAAAAAATCACACGAAAGACAATACCCAAGACAACTAGAAGAATATAAAAAGTATCCTCGGTCGCTTTTTATTGCCATGTGCAGATCCTCTGATAAAAAATGGATCTGAAAGTAACAATAGCACCTTCAGTAACCACGTTAAAGAAAACAAAAGTTACAATCAGGACCAACCAAGAAAATATGGAGAAACCAGCCCCCTTGACTTCCTTTCCTTCAACGCCTAAAGGAGGTATTAAAGACAACACATGTTTCATTCGCCCCCTTAAACAAACACACACACACTCTCCAAATATATGATCCATCGGCTTAAAATTCATTTACCCCCCCACCCCCCCCCACCCCTTCTTCTGCCTCCCCACTCGCGATGCCACGTCAACCTCTTTTACACGTGACTCGGGGGAACCTGACCTGACCTCGCTTCCCACTGTCTCCATCTTTCTCTCTCACGCCCTCAATCCACATCCGGTTGACCTGACCTGACCCCTACCACCCTCCCTCTCCCCCTCTTCTCTCTCTCTCTCCTTCCCCACCCTTCTTTTTCCCCAACTCATTTACTCCTGTACAGCTCGAGGCCATTTGAATAATAATACCATGGCAGGAAGAAAATATAACAGCCATTTATCCTTAACTCAACCATATATTTTTAAAAACTTGAGATAGAGTAAAGTAAATAAAGCAAATACCGAATGTGACTCATCGGTTACGTCTTTATCGTAAAACACATAAGAAATCAACCTATGAAAAAAACTTTGGTTTTGATTTATAGTTATATATTTTGGCTTTATTTATATACACCATTTTATCAAACGAAAAATAACAATTTCCCCTTTCTATCAACCTTCCCTTCTCCAAACGAGAAACAAAAAATAATCAATCTCTTTTTAAAATCAAATCTACACCACCCTCATATATCTTATATTACCTATATATATATTTTTAACGAAAGTAACGGAGCGACTCCTCCTCCACTCACCGCCACGGCCTCTGTCTTGAAGTCGTCCATGGCATCCGGGCAGGTGAGGTCCAGGATGACGGGGCACACCTGGTCGTGCACGTCCGAGCGGGACACCAGCTCTTGCTCCAGCAGAACCAGCAGCGCCGCCTGGGATGTTTTGCGAACCTGACGGAGGAAGAAGGGATGGGTAAAGACATAGAGAAGATAGAGAAAGATGTAATGAAGATATATAAAGATATAATGAAGATATATAAAGATATAATGAAGATAGATAAAGATATACTGTAGATAGATAAAGATATACTGTAGATAGATAAAGATATAATGAAGATAGATAAAGATATACTGTAGATAGATAAAGATATAATGAAGATAGGTAAAGATACAATGAAGATAGATGCATAGAGGTGATCAAGATAACGAATAAAAATTATACTATCGGCTAAAATTATCATAATTGACAATGGCAACAATAATGATTATAATTACAATTAACAAGATCTAATAATAATAATACTCAAGCAAGACCAACAGCGCCAACATCCATCCTGAGTAGGGCGAAAAGTGACAAGGAACAAAGTACCAAAAATTACAAGAAAAAAACAGCAATACAAAAATAATTTAGCAAATAAACAGCCCTAGTTGATAACTTTCCGCACATCACAACAAAAAAAGCTATACCCTCCTCAATGTCTCTACCCATCATAAGGCTTCACATGATCACCCTTATCCTTCTGTGTTTCCGTTATAGTCAGTTATTGTAGTCTCTGTTGCCGTCAGCTTTATCAACTACTTGTTTTTCTCCTCTCGTTAGCAATGGATGCCTTAAAACATCTTCCTAATCATAAAACTCGCGGAAAATAGAGTTTATTTCACACACGATGGAAAAATAACGGCTAGTGATCATGATTTTCGTAGCAACAACTCTAATTGTTAATATAATGGATGACCTAAACCATTAAGACAACAACTACAATAACAAGCACTAACAAAGACCCTGATATTGCCCCCTTCTCTGTAACTACTTCTTCCTCCTCCCTCCCATCTCTCTTTTCTTTCATCTTCCTTTCAATTCTACCAATTCCTTTTCCCGTCTCCACTTTCTTCTAATCCCCCTCCTTCTCTTTCTTGCCCCCTTTCCTCCACCCCTCTCTCCTCCTCCTTAATCCTCTTCTACTTCCTCCTCTCTCTCTCCCATTCTCCCCCCTCCCTCTCTCTTTTCCTTACTCCCCTCTCCCCCCTTCTACCCCAACCCCTCCACCTCCTCCACCCAACCCACTCCCATCCTACCCCTACCCTTCCACTACCATCCGTTTCTCACCTGGTTATTGGGGTCTGTGAGGTACTTGACTACCATGGGCACCAGGTTGTTGGCCACGACCCCGCCCAGGTGTTCCGGGTACTCGTGGCACAGCACCGCGATCTGGGGTACTTGTTCCATGAGTTCCGTCCTCACCGCCGCCTCTGCCGAAGGAACAAGGAAGGGAACGTTAGACAAGTGGTCGCCGACGATGACGATAGCGATAATTATAACTATATAATAATGATGATGATAGTGATAACAACAGATGAAAGTAATGTTAACAATAATAATAATACTGATGTTAACAATAGTCATAATAACAACAGGAACTGTAATTTTAATAATAATGATAAAAATAAACCGAAGAAAAGCTTTCAACTCAAGCGGAATACAAGTAATGATAATGGTCATGATGAAAGCAATAAAATCAACACAACACTTTTAGAGCCACTGCAAAGCGTCGCCGGAAAAGCACACGATCCGTCTTAGCCAATCCTTCGCGGAAAATATTTGCACTTGGGTGGAAGAAGACACTTAGACACACAGACACACGCGCGCACTAACTCACTCACTCACTCACTCACTCACTCACACACATAAACTAACGCACCTCCGCACGGAGCAAAGTAAAAATTTATGAACAAAGCCTCATAGTGCACATACGAAACCAATACTTTTAAGAATAAAGACAAATATATAATTAATTAGGTAACAGTAATACAGAGAAATCTCGTTAATAATATATAACTTAGTAAACACGAATACAGCACTTGCAATTTTGTGTACGACCGTTAGTAATCAGGTGTAACTATATGCTCTATTTTCTTTCACTCACTCACTCACACATTCACACTCTCTCTGTCTCCAATACACGCCGGTAAAAAAAACACACAGCTAAAACGAGAAAAAAACAAACACTAGCAAAGGTGATCGCACACCTGCCGAACTTTGGATACTGAAGCAACAACAAGAGCAAAAGTAACAATGATGATCGTCAACACGCGGCTCAAAATTACAAATAATAATACTGTCGCTGATGACAAAAACAAACAAACAAAAAAAACTAATCAATAAAAAAATGAATAAATAAAAAATACTTATAATACACCCACACACACACACAAAATATACGAATAAATAAGAAAAGCTACAAACAACATAGCTTATCTACACCAACAGCTCCTAACGCAACAAACAACCATCACCGCTTTTAACAATGTGTAAGGATCGTCGCATCGTATGTAAGTACGATATGTGTCCATGTGTACGACCGGTAGGTGAGACTGGCAATCTGGATACGTGACCTAACGACTACATAGAGGCTGCATGATCACATCAAGTACTGCAAAAATTGACATGTAAATGAGAGAGAGAGAGAGAGAGAGAGAGAGAGAGAGAGAGAGAGAGAGAGAGAGAGAGAGAGAGAGAGAGAGAGAGAGAGAGAGAGAGAGAGAGAGAGAGAGAGAGAGAGAGAGAGAGAGAGAGAGAGAGAGAGGAGAGGAGAGGAGAGGAGAGGAGGAGAGAGAGAGGAGAGAGAGAGAGGAGAGAGGAGAGAGGAGAGAGGAGAGAGGAGAGAGGAGAGAGGAGAGGAGAGGAGAGGAGAGGAGAGGAGAGGAGAGGAGAGGAGAGAGAGGTTCAATTGTATAATTTTACTTATCCACTCGTTACGAATATAATAATCAAACAAGTCGTAGTAGTAGTAGAACTATAAATAAATCATAACAATAGTAGTAATAATAATAATGCCAACAACAATGGCGGCTATGATAGTAGTAGTAGTAACATCAGTCGTAGCAGTACTAGTAGTAGTAGTAGTAGCAATAGGAGTAGTAGTTGTATTAATATCAGTAGTAGTAGTAGTAGTAGTAGTAGTAGTAGTAGTAGTAGTAGTAGTAGTAGTAGTAGTAGTAGTAGTAGTAGTAGTAGTAGTAGTAGTAGTAGTAGTAGTAGTAGTAGTAAAGTATAATGATAATAATAAAATGATAATAAAATAAAAAAATACAAAAATAAATAAATAAATAAAAATAGTAGTAGTAGTAGTAATAGTAGTATGATAAAAGGCAAATGACATTGACAGCACCACCGATAAGGATAATAGTGCTGTTGATAAAACTTTCCTCTTGAACTCTGTGACCTTAACCAACGGGGTCGACTCTTTAATAAAAAAACGCTTACTGCAGCACGATTACTCATAGCAAACATTCAAAAAGGTAAAGTGAAATTACTTGGGGAAAAAAGGAATTTGCTTGCAATATGAGAAAACGAAGAACTTCACACATCCATATAAACAAACGATTTACCGAGGGAAAACATAACATATAATGAATAACACAAAATTATCAAAAACATATATTAACTCTAATACTCTAATGATATGCGGTAAAACATATTTCCAGTTTCTTTTATCTGTATCTACCTATCCAACAATCCATTATAAATCTATACATTTCGAGTCACCCTTTTATCCTTTGAAACGCTATCCGCTATTGTTACATCTATTTACCCTTTTCGTTCCGCCTGGTCCTTTTAAATCTGTTTATCCGTCTGTTACTCTACATAAAGGGTTCCCGCGTTTTTTCTAGCTCTGATATATGTATATTCCATTTCACACTTCATCTTTATCTGACATTCCTCTTGCATCCTACCGTATCCTACACGCCGTTATCCAATCTCGATAACTGACAAATACGAAAAAAAAAAAATCATCCTTATCCTTCGACTCGACATCCTTACTCACCCTTCCTCGGTGACTCTACCAACCTTGTCATCCTTTCTCGACATTTCCTACCGACCGATGTCCTCCTTCAACCAGTGGTAGCTACCCATCCATCTATCCCTCCCCCACCCCCCCCACCCCAAAAGCCTCGACGGGCCCTCATAACCGCACAGAGATCCACACTAATCCGCACTCGGGTTTCGAACACAAACAACCTCTAGGCCTATCCGAACCGCGTCTCGTCAAACGGATTATACTTCACACTTTATCACACGTTTCCGACCGACCCCTTCCACTAGGGTGTAACACTAGCTCTCTGCCTATTTTTCTTCCCCCCCTCTCTCTCTCTCTCTCTCTCTCTCTCTCTCTCTCTCTCTCTCTCTCTCTCTCTCTCTCTCTCTCTCTCTCTCTCTCTCTCTCTCTCTCTCTCTCTGATGTTCCTTCTCTTCGCTTGGTTTTACTCTCTCTCTCATTTTCCTCCTCTTCGCTTGATTTTACTCTTCGCTAGCTCTCGCGCTGAGATTCTTTTCGCTAGATTAGGCTCTTCAATTAGATCAGCTGGCACTGGGGTTCTTTGCTTCGTTCGAGAGATTAAACACAAGACTCGATACACTTTTCACGGAACGCGACTCCTTTGAATCATTCGAGTTTCTTTTTTTTCGCAGTAAATCTTTTTTAAAAATATTATTTCCTTTTGCTCCCTTTCTTAATTAATGGACGGGGTTGATTGAATACTCAGCCTCTTTCGTCGGATCTTAACTGGCATTACTTTTCCCTCGTGTCAGAAAGCGATCGTACCCCTCCCCCCCCCTCTCTCAGCAGGGCGGGCTTCAAATCTCTTAATTTTTACATTCGATGTCTTGATTGAAATTAAAACTAATGCTTCTCGCTGGTATTATTTTGTAATCGACTCGTTCTCTTTATTTCTACAATAAAGAATGCGCAAAAAGGGACTTCAATGATGGGGAGGGAACTTCAAAATGGCCGAGCGGAGCGAGCGGCAGACAGAAAGTGATCGTTTCCCCTCTTCTCGCGAGCCATAGTTTCTGCTGATAACGAAGACTTTCGCACTTTCGCATTCTGTCTACTGGATGAAAATGTGATAACAGTGACGCTTATGGATATAACAACAACAATACAACTAACAAAACCATATAAAATAATCACAAGCAAACAAACACTTTCGGTACATAAAACCTCCACGTGAGCGTCTGGCAAACCAAACAAAAAAACATGCCTTTAAAACTTACTTCCTTATTAAGTAAAACGTACTTAGGAGACTAACTTACTTTGAGAGAGCTACTATTTCGTCACTGTCACCTGGTCACACCTTGAAAGGCTTCGCTACTTTTACGCTTACCTGGGGCTCCCTTCAAGTAACAAGGCATAATAATAGTAATAAAAATCAACCAAAATAATAACAAAAATAACAAAAATAATAACAAAAATAATGATGACAACATAAGTAATAATAATAATGGTAATTGTAACAATAGTAATGATAACGATGGTAATGGATTAAAAAATATGTATTTACAAATCATTAAAATAATACCAATGATGATGATAGTAATAATAATAATCAATACTTAAGACTAACATTACAATCATTACCGCTAATGCTAATGATGAAAAATATAATAACGATATGGTAATGTATAGTATAAAAACAAACAAATAAAAAATAAATGCATGGAGAGTGAGAGGAAGAGTAGGAAAGAGAGAAGTAGGAAAGGGAAAAGGTGAGGGTTGGATGGATGGAGGGATGGAGAGGGAAAGGCGGAGAGGGAGAGTGAAGGCGGAGAGGGAGAGGGAGAGGGAGGTCGAGAGAAAGAGAAAGAGAGAGAGAGAGAGAGAGAATGAGAGAGAGAGAGAGAGAGAGAGAGACAGAGAGAATTAGAGAGAGAGAGAGAGAGAGAGGAGAGAGGGGGAGAGAGAGAGAGAAGGGAGAGGAGAGAGAGAGGAGAGGGAGGGAGAGGGAGGGAGGGAGGGAGGGAGGAGAGAGAGAGAGAGAGAGAGAGAGAGAGAGAGAGAGAGAGAGAGAGAGAGAGAGAGAGAGAGAGAGAGAGAGAGAGAGAGAGAGAGAGAGAGAGAGAGAGAGAGAGGGAGAGGAGAGAGAGGGAGAGGGAGGGAGAGAGAGGGAGAGAGGGAGAGAGAGAGAGAGAGAGAGAGAGAGAGAGAGAGAGAGAGAGAGAGAGAGAGAGAGAGGGAGAGAGGGAGGGAGGGAGAGAGGGAGAGGAGAGAGAGAGAGAGAGAGAGAGAGAGAGAGAGAGAGAGAGAGAGAGAGAGAGAGAGAGAGAGAGAGAGAGAGAGAGAGAGAGAGAGAGAGAGAGAGAGAGAGGAGAAGAGAAAAGACACAAGACAAAAGAGAAGAGAGAGCTAGAAGAGAAGAGGAGAGAGAGGGAGAGAAGGAGAGAGAATAATAATAATCCAAGCCATACGAATACCTAGCCTTGCATAATGCCAGAGCAAAACCAAGCGTGGGTCAACTTGATGCGAAGTCAAAAAAAGGGTTAAAACTCGGCATAGGAAGCACAAGCTCGACTTAATAAAGCAAGATAAAAGGTCCGTCTTTTTTTTTTTAGCTTCTTCTCACATGCAAAATTGATTCTTTAATATATGGACAAGAGTGAACTTTAATTACGAAGTGTGTTTACTCAGTAACTCGTCTGTATTATTATCATTATTATGAACCGCATCATTCTCACGTTCTGGTGAATCTGAAACTCAATCAAAAATTCCGAAAAAAAGCAAGTGAGGAATTTACATGAATGTCTTTCATCTATTTTCTATTAATTTAATTTTCGTGAAAGTATTACTTCTCATTTTCAGCTCGTATCTTTTTAATAATTTCCTAATGTCCTTATTCAGTAAAAATAAGTCAGAGCACGCACATGCAAACTAATAATAATTATATTATTCGAATAACAGGGAAAAATAATTATAACTCAATCACAGCAAAGTAAAGCCAAATAAAAGGAATAAATAATAAACAAACCATAAAACTCACAAAACAAAGTCAGCGAAGTAAAGCAATTAATGAATACAAGTGTTTGCGTCTGTGTTTGCAAATGACGAAGAAAATCAACAGCAAGGTGATAGGAAACTCTTAATAGCTGTAAGTACCAAGATGACAAAAAAAAAGAAAGACCACACGAGGGACCAGCGGCCACCGGGGTCCGCCCCACGCCCGCGGCCACCCCCAGGCCGCGGGCGGGGCAGCCTTCCGGCCAACCCGTCTCCCTCCTCTCTCCTCTCCCTTCTCCTCCTCCTCCTGTTCCCCCTAGCGTCGCGCCCGCACAACTTACCCTCAAGTAAGTCCCAACTTACGGCTGTGTCCGAGACTGCCTCACCAACACCTACGAATACAAAAACAAAAACAATACAACACATCACAAAAAGGAGGGAGGGGGCGGGGAGGGGGAGGGGGAGGGGAGCCTTCCAACAACAACAACTTCGTCTGCTGATTTTACACTCTCTCTCTCTCTCTCTCTCCCTTCTTCTCACCCTCTCTCTCTCTCCCTTCTTCTCACCCTCTCTCTCTCTCTCTCTCTCTCTCTCCTCTCTCTCTCTCTCTCTCTCTCTCTCTCTCTCTCTCTCTCTCTCTCTCTCTCTCTCTCTCTCTCTCTCTCTCTCTCCTTCTCTCTCTCTCTCTTCTCTCCCTCTCTCTCTTCTCTCTCTCTCTCTCTCCCTTCTTCTCTCTCTCTCTCCCTTCTCTCTCCTCTCTTCTCTCTCGCTCTCTTTCTCTCTCTTTCTCTCTCTTCTCCTTCTTCTCTCTCTTTCTCTCTCTCTCTCTTTCTCTCTCTCTCTCTCTCTCTCTCTCTCTCTCTCTCTCTCTCTCTCTCTCTCTCTCTCTCTCTCTCTCTCTCTCTCTCTCTCTCTCTCTCTCTCTCTCTACCCCTTTCACTCATATTCTTTAACACAGCCATACCCAATTCGCAAACGACGGAGACATGACTGAGCAAAAATACCACTCGTTTCCCCATCAACTGTCCATACAGCGCGAAATATTCA
>NC_091552.1:34972295-34984795 GCF_042767895.1 Penaeus vannamei | reverse complement strand
TGCCAACAACGCAATAACCTCCACCTCCTCCTCCTCTTCCCTTTCCCTCTCCTGGTTGAAAAGTCATCGTGCACATGTGAAGGTTTCAGTACCCCGTTATTTGCAATAGTTACAATAAATCGTTGAAAAAAAAAATCATAATTTTTTGGGTAACTTAGCGTGTGGTGGGGATGCAAGACGATTCTGCGGACGGATCTCTTTCCTCTCCCCCTCTCATTCTCTCGAAGAGAACCCATGCGCTGAATTGTAGAATTTTCTATATACAAAAATGATGGAAACGCTCTTACTGAGATAAACGAACACACAAACACACCCAACAATTCTCTCCCATTAATTTAACATGGCATCCCCCGGCTTAAAACAATAAATGAATAGATAAATAAAAAATGAAAACAAAATGGCCGCCAGAATTCGCATTCCCACCTCAAAAAGGCGCAGAAATCTCCAAACCTCAACTGTACCTCAGTCACCGCAGCCTCCGCGACGCCCTCCTTCCGCGTCTGCTACAGAGTCGCCCATCCAGATAACGAACGGAAAATCAAGGGCGTCCTCCGCTACGCCTTTCCGCGACACCACCTTCGGCCCGACGCCATGTCGCCAACTCGAGCAAGAGTGAACGAGTGCGTGGCGGCGTGGGCGGTTTTGAGGGCGTGGGGTGCAACAAGGTGTCACGCCGTCGAGGCACCCAGAGGGGAGAGGGACGTCGGTGCAGCGGCGGCAGCGAGAAGGGCGTGGGCGTATGAGGCAGGCGGACAGTCACACAAACACAGAAGGGCATGCGGTGCCCCTCTCGACGCCGACCCCCACGCCATTACTACGCCGACAACAGCCAATGAGGACGAAGACCGAGACACAGCAGCGACGTGGGGTGGGGGAAGCAAAAGAAAAAGGGGGTCTTTGCCCCTATCGCCCCCCCTCCTCTCCAGGATCAGAGAACCTCGTTACCTTAGCGTTTTTGCCACAGGTAAAGCCGCTCGGACTACCCGTGCCCGCAAAACCACGACGAAAATGTTCTGCAAAAATTAGCGGCTGATCGTTAAAAGACAAGAGGGGGTCCGCGGGCGTGAGTGTGAGAAGGGGGAGGGGGCGGTTCAGGGGGGGAGCAAAAGGGGAAAGGTGGAAAGGTGAAACGGAAGAGGCGGGGTAGAACAGTAGGAAAGGCAGGAAGGGAGGAATTTAGGAAGGGGGAGAAGGACACAGCAGAGGGACCTGGGCATGGCGACCGCCCCCCTCCCTCTCTCTCACTTCCTTTAACTCCCTCGAAAATAAAACAAACTATCTTCTTTCCGTCTCTTCCACTTCTCAACGGAGTCGCCAACATACACTACACACAGAGACAGTGACAAACAAACGAAAAGAAAAAAAAAAAGAAAAAATGAAAACACACAAGGAAAACAGATCCATCCGCCATTTTTTTCCCTTCCTTCCTTCCTTCCCTCCCTCGCGGCCTGCCTCTCACCCGACACCACTACACACGCGACTACTTAAGGAACAATAAAAGGGGGCGAACACTTCTTAAAATTACTGGGGGAGGGAGAGGGAGGGAGAGGGAAGGAGGGGGTGGAGGAGTGGGGAGGAGAATGGAGTGGAAAGTAAGGGAGGAAGGGAAGGAAAGGCATCTCTACGGATCCCCTCCTTTACCCTCCCCCTTCCCCTTCCCCCTCTCGCCTCTCCCTCCCCCTCCACCTTCCCCTCCCTCCACGTGTCAAACGCCACAACAACAACGAGGAGCCAAGCGACATCTCTCCTCGCCCTCTTTACCGGAAGATGAGGGAAAGGGAGGAAGGAGACGGTTGACGGAGGAGTAAATATCTGCGAGAAATAGAAATAGAAAGTGAGTGAGTGAGTGTGTGAGAGAGAGAGGAGAGGAAAGGGAGAGAGAAGGAGAGAGAGAGATAAGATAAGATAAGATAAAATAAGAAAAGAGAAGATAAGACAAAGAGAAAGCGAAGAGAAGAGAGAAAGACACCCTAAGATTCCCCCAACGCTTCCTACCCCCTCCCCAAACAGAAGCTAAAGTCTTGAAGAAGAAGGCGGGGACGCGGTGGGCAACCGCTTCCTAAATTCGAGTCAAATTTAACACGAAGCAAGGCAGGAAGGGGGAGGGAGAGAGAGAGAGAGAGAGAGAGAGAGAGAGAGAGAGAGAGAGAGAGAGAGAGAGAGAGAGAGAGAGAGAGAGAGAGAGAGAGAGAGAGAGAGAGAGAGAGAGAGAGAGAGAGAGAGAGAGAGAATAAAAACAATCAGAACAAAGCGTTTCCAATCCCCGATGTGTTCGTGGCAAACACTCCTCCGTAGGCGCGCTGCAAATGGTACGTATCGAGACGTAATGAGTAAACCTTTCTCTCTCTTTGTGGTCTTCCCGAGTACGCACACGAGAGGGAGAGGAGAGGAGAAGAGAGAGAGGAAGAGGTGAGAATAAACGACTATAGAAAGAGGAATATGGAAAGCCGACAGCTTCCCGAGTACACACACGAGAGGGAGAGGAGAGGAGAGGACAGGAGAGAAGAGGTGAGAATAAACGACTATAGAAAGAGGAATATGGAAAGCCGACAGCAAACCTAATAAAATAGAAAAAGAAGTGAAGACAATGAAAGAAGGAAAAAACACCAGTAGGCATAAATTTTTGTCAGTGTATCAACATTGAAGTATTTTTTGATGAAGACAGCTCAAGAACCTAGACGGCAGAGGAGCGAACAGAACTTAATAAATTGGAAGAAAACTGAAGAAAAGAGCAGGGATCGACCGAAATAAAAACACACTGATAACAAAATCATTCATATATCAAAGACAAAATATGGGAAGAGAGGGGAAGAGAAGGGAATAATAAAACAGAGAAGATAAAAAAAATAGAAATATCGTTTGCATCATTCTCTTTTTTTCGCTCCCATCAATCTTTTGCCAATCTTAGCAAACCCGCAAATTTCAAAAACCCATGAAACCAAAGACAATTCAAAAGGTCTGGAATACACACAAGTGGATTTCGACCACCGGATGCCGTCCAACAAACCAACCAAACACAAACAAATACACACAAGTAATTAAAAAAATAATGGCTCCGTGCACATCATCATGAACTCGCCCGCACAAAAAATAAATGAATAAAAAAGTAAAAAAATAAATAAAATATAATAACTCATTTAGGTCGAAACTCTGTGACATTTACATTATGCCATTAAAAAAGCATCAGAAGAGAATGCTTTCCTTATGAACATCACTTCCGGTGGAAGTACGATAAAATCAGGCATAAATAAATCTAATAAATTTATGTAAAACGCAGACCGATTCGCAACATATTAGGGAAGACAAGTTATGAACAACCAACAAAAACAATCGATAAAAAATTACAGAAAATAAAATAATACGAAAAATATGTATGGATATACATTCGCCCTCTTTCACTATAGCCAAGATGATTTCTATGAGGATAGACAGAGGAGGGAGGGTTGAGGGAAAGAGAGAGAGAGAGAGAGAGAGAGAGTGAGAGAGAGAGAGAGAGAGAGAGAGAGAGAGAGAGAGAGAGAGAGAGAGAGAGAGAGAGAGAGAGAGAGAGAGAGAGAGAGAGAGAGAGAGAGAGAGAGATAGAGAGAGATAGAGAGAAATAACAACACTAAGTACCGCAACACAACGAAATCCGAAACCTCAACCCCTTTCCTTACGCAACAGAAAATTCCTCTCCTTTTTTTTCTTCTCCTTCCTTAACAAAAATGCAACAAAACAAAACGTATGCTGCACCGCCCAGACCTCCGCCCTCGCCCTCACCTTCTACCTCTTAACACCTCACCACCTCGCTCTTAACCCTAAACCCTACCCCTTCCCCTCCTACCCATGCCCATACCCCACAGGCCGTGCCCCCCCCCCCTTCTCACCGCGCGGACGCCATTGCAATGCCACGCCTAAGAAAAAGGCCAAGAGGTTAAGCGGAAGACGGCGCCGGGTGTTTGTGTAGAAGACACGAACGAGGTCATTTGTTCACTACAGGAGAAGCCAGGTCACCACAGGTCACGCGCATGGACTCCCTCTTCCCCCTCCCCTTCCGTTGCCCTTAATTTTCTTACTTAATTTTTGTAAAATATACACTTCATTTTTTAAAAAGCTTTCTTTATAAAGGACGTGACTGTTATTTGCGTACCCATGCCGAGGTCAAATTAATGTTGCCATGAACTAGCAAAATCACAAAAGGTGCCCCCACCATGATGCTGTCAAGCTACAGGTGTGACGTCACCTCAGCTTCCTCTCCCCCCTCCTTCCCCAATTTTCCCCCTCCTTCCTATGCAAACACGTGTTTGTCATCTTTACATTTTCCCGTTATTAATCACAATCATAACATTGCTGAAAGGAACTTTTTTTTTTAATCTAATAAAAATATACAACTTGTCAGTCTGTGCTTGGTTCAACACAAGTAAAAATGGGGGCGTGGCTTAAAGGACGGCCTCTCTTTGCCATTGGCCAAGGTCTACTCTTGTGATTGGTCGAAACGTGTATGGCAGCGTGGGTAGGGGCCCCTTGATTGGCTGGCGACGACGTGGGCGGGGTCCCCTGGCTTTTCGAGGTATCCGCCCATGAGTTTATTTTTGGAGAGGAAACTAGCTGACAGTGGGGGGGAGGGGGGTAATGGAGACCTCGACGCCTATTGGAGGAATGTCTCCACGCATCACCCAATTACGTGTTGCCTAATAATAGCTTTTCTGGAGAGGAAGGAAGAACGGGAGAGGAAAAAGACAGCGAGAGGGAGGGAGGAGGAGGGGGAGAGAGGGAGAGGTAGAGGGGGAAGGAGAGGGAGGAGAGAGAGAGAAGGGGGGTAGGTAAGGAGGAGAGAGAACGAGAGAGAGAGAGAGAGAGAGAGAGAGAGAGAGAGAGAGAGAGAGAGAGAGAGAGAGAGAGAGAGAGAGAGAGAGAGAGAGAGAGAGAGAGAAAGGGGAAGATAATACACAGAACGCCTCCTCGAAAGTGTTTGCAGAATCCAGGCACCTTCCGCAGGATCGCCGTATTTACTCCTACAGCCACATATATCACGATCGGAAATGCGATTCTCTCTCTGTCTCTCTGTCTGTCTGTCTGTCTCTCTGTCTGTCTGTCTGTCTCTCTCTCTGTCTGTCTGTCTGTCTGTCTGTCTGTCTGTCTGTCTGTCTGTCTGTCTCTCTCTCTTATAATAATGGCCAGATTTTATTTACGTATTTTTCAGTCCGCACGTTTTTTTTCGCCTCTCCCCCTATTGCTTTACGTCCTCCACCCCTATCGTTTACATTTTTTTTTTTTTCAAAATCCGGTAAGCGAGCGCCACGCCTGCTTTTTTATTATCATTTCTCTCATCTCCTCTTCCGTTCCGTTCCTTTCCCTCCTCTCATCTCATCTCTTCTACTCTTCCCCTTATCTTTTCCTCTCCTCTGCCCTCCCCTCCCTTCTCCTCTCCTCCCCTGTGCTGTGCTCTTCTCTTCTCTTCTCTTCTCTCCCCTCCCCTCCCTTCTCTCTCCTCCCTTGTGCTCTTCTCTTCTCTTCTCTCCTCCCCTCCCTCCCCTCCCTGTGCTCTTCTCTTCTCTTCTCTTCTCTTTCTCTCCCCTCCCTCCCCTCCCCTCCCTCCCCTCCCCCTCCCCTCCCCCTCCCCCTCCCTCCTCCCCTCCCCTCCCCTCCCCTTCCCTTCCCTTCCCTTCCCTTCCCTTCCCTTCCCTTCCCTTCCCTTCCCTTCCCTTCCCTCCCCTCCCTTCTCCCTCCCGTCCGTCTCAAGCGAATTCCCTCAGCCGTAAGATTCCTGCCACTCTGCCTCTCGCCCCTTTTTTAAGCATCTGTTCTATTTTCGTTCGTCATGCGAAGTCAAAACCGAAAAAAATGCAATAAATACTAACATTTCCCCTGAAGGAGGCGGGGCAGAAGGGAGCGAGAGAGAGGGAGGGAAAGAAGAGAAGGAAGGAAGGCAGAAGGGAGAAGGAAAGGGCGGAGGAAGGTCACCAATGGCGCCGCTCATTTCGTTCTCTCTTTCCTTCGAGATGCTGTGATTCCTTCTTCTTTCTTCTTCCAAGTGTTTTATTCCCATTTCCCAATCTCCTCCCCCCCGTGTTTCTCATCTAATATTCCTCTTCATTTCACTATGATGCTGCCAACTTCATCCTTGGCTATTTTTTCTTTTCCATTTTCCTTCCTCCATCTATCCCATCCTATTCGCCATTCTCCAATCTATTCTAAACTCTCACTATCTTTTCTATCTCACTTTTATTTTTCTTTCTCCCCCCCCTCCCTTACTAATCTACCTCTATTCTCTCCTCCTCCTTTCCTTTCTTCTCCCCCTCCTCCTCTCCTCTCCTTCTCTCCACTATTCTATCTTCTTTCCTCTCTTCCTCCTCCTCGGCTCTCCCTAACCGAGCCGCCTCCCCCCCCCCCGCAACCCCTCATGCGACGCACCCCAAAGACTCCCCAAAGTGGCGCGCAGGCTGTTGGTAGGCCTATGAAATCCTTGGGGTTTCCCTCTTCCTCCCAGTTTCCTCCTATTTTACTTCTACCTCCCTTTCCCATTTCCCTTTCCGTTCTCATTTTCATTCATCCTCTTCCTGCTCCTCCTCCTCTTCTCCTTCTTGTTCGTCTTCCTCTTCTTTTCCTCTTCCCTTCCTCCTCTTTCTCCCCGGCCCCCTTCGCTCCCTCATTCATTAGACCCAGGTGGTCACAGATGGCGACACACGAGCACCGATAACACCTCCCTCATCTGCGTGACGCTGGGGGAGGAGAGGGAAAATAGGCCTTCCTCTACATTCCTAATTTGCCTTCTTGGTAGAATAGAAAATATAAGAGAGAGAGAGAGAGAGAGAGAGAGAGAGAGAGAGAGAGAGAGAGAGAGAGAGAGAGGGAGAGAGAGAGAAAGAGAGAGAGAGAGAGATAGGGGGGGGGGGGGGAGGGAGAGAGACGAGGAAAAACAAAAACAAGAAATCCCAAGATACACCAAGATAAAATGGGAAAAGCGAAAAAGGGAGACAAGAAACGTGAAAGCGAAAACAGAACTGTAATGGCGTCGTTCCGTCTCTCCTCTCCTCACCTCTCCCCCCTTCCTCCTCTCCCCCCATCCCCCCTTTCCGCCTTTCCGCCCCCTCCCTCTCGCACACATACCTCCAAACTGTTTATCATACCGACTCCTGTGCGACCAGCCAGGCCTCAGCCCGCCTAGACTCACCTCCGAACACACACCTTCTTCCTAGGCGCCTGCACTCCGACCTCCTCCTTCCCTTGCCTTCGTTCTCCCTCACCTTCTCCGTCTCTTGCATAAATAAACAACAACATAAGCCCCGCCGGAGAAGCTGCTGGACCATGCAGAGCAAAACAGGCAACGGGAACAGAGATGATACACGGCAGAGGCAGATCGGAACATGCGAAAATGTTACAGCGACTGAACAAAGAAGGAAAGAGAACAAGAGGGAAACGAGAGGAAAGAGCGTGAGGAACAGGAGAGAAAAAAGTCGCATGCCCGTCCTCGCCCGCCAGGACTTGCCGGCGGTCACCCGCGAATCGCTATCACTTGCCCGTCACTCGCAACCGCCTCGCGATTCCTGTGACGCCGTCACTCGCCGCCGCCGTGCGAGACGAGTGACGTGCGCTCGTGACGCTGGCCGTGGCTCGCCTCCCTCCGCCCTTCGCTCGGGTCAGGAGGGCGGGAGGCGGGAGGCGGCCCCGCGGTCTCTCAACACTCCATATGGCAGGCAGACAGGGAGGGCTGCCGCGTGCACTTCGACTCGGAGGACGCCGGGGCCCTCGCCTGATCGAGGCGGAAGTAGCGCAGGGCGCAGCAGACAGCCTGTCGTCGACCATCATCTCGTCCGTTACCACACACCACCTCAACCTTTCTTCCTGCACACGAACTTAGTCTCAACCACACCACTCTAGGAAAAGCAAACACGCGCGCTCTTACACCCACTACAACACAATACACAGACACGCACACAAGCATACATAACGCAGATCGCGTTCCCATGCCTATCGCGCGTCCAGCCCCGCGACGATTCAATCAAACGGTATCGCTCGCATCGTTTTAATAACGGCTGCGAGACTCTCCACTCGACGAGGAGACCGAAAATAAAATACGCAGAGCAGATGAAATAAAAGAGGAACAGAGGGATCCCCCCCCCCCCTAAAGAAGAGCAAAAAACAAACAATAAAAACCGCACACAGATCAATGCCTCTATCTTTCTATCTCCCCGCACGTGCTATCTATCTCTATCGCCTTTCTATCTTTTCCGCGACGCACTCGATGTTCTTTGAAACGCCGCGTCTTCGGCATGGGCGGGCTTTCAAGCACTCGGAAAAAGTCTTGGTCGTTTTTTTTCTTTTTCTTTTTTGTGCGCGCGTGTTCGAGTTTCTGCACGCGCGTTCGGAAGGTCGCTCCGCCAACAGGTTGTCTATCGTAATCCAAACAATAAAAACAACAATAATAATACATATACAAAAGGATATATAACAATAAGGACATAACAACAATAGCAGCACAACAACAATAATCATAACAATAACAATAACCATTTCTAATCGATACGACATATCCAATCGGCAGAAATTCACATGAAATCAATAACTACTGTATGCATATACTTTATCACAACTGTTGCCAACCAACAGGCAGACCGAAAACCACAGTATCTGCTCTGATTTCCCGTACAACCAAAGCACTCGAAATCTTTCAAAATAAACCATTAAAACACACAAAAAAACGGAAAGACAATAGCTTCCTTTCCTCAAAATCCACGTTCGCAAGTTACCGTTTCAGAATCTTTTCTCTCTCTCTTCCTCAAACTTGTAAAATAATAATCTAAAGAAAAAAAAATCTTGCTATTTAATTGGTCTAATAGCAAAATAAATGACCGAGTGAACAAGAGACACACAAACACACAAACTCTCCCGCTCCTTGAGATACGCTGAAAGGCCATTAATTTGTTTTTATCGTTCGCCATGTGAAAAGGGACTCGTCGATCGCCGGCCTCGTCGCGTGTGGATGGGAAGGAGGGAGGGAAAGGCGGAGGGAAAGAGGGAGGGAGGGAAGGAAAAGAGAGATGAAGGAAAAGAAGGAAGGGAACGGCGGAGGAGGGGGAGGGAGGGAAAGACGGAGGGAAGGAGGAAGGAAGGGAAGGAAAAAATAAAGATGAGGGGAAAAAAGGAAGGGAGCGGCGGAGGAAGGGGGGGGAGGGAGGGAGGGAGCGAGATGAGAGCGGGAGAGGGAGTGTTGGGATAACGGGAGACGAATGCACGTACTCCCCCCCCCCCCCATGCCTCCAGCCAACAAAAGCCTAAACCCGTACGCAAACAAGCCGGCTGCAAAAAAAGTGACGCAGACGAATTACTAAGAAAAATGATGATGATGATGATACCACGTCCTCCAGACTCCCCCCCCCCTCCTATTCCCCCACTCAAACCCCACTCGCACGCACCTCACCAGACAGACGGCCAGACTTAGTCATAATGCACACACATGCATAGACACACACACGCACACACACACACACACACAAACGTACACGTCGGCCGATCACAAAGCATGCAAGCACGAGTCTTATTATGCACACCCACCGCCACCGCCGCCGCCGCCGCCGCACGCACTCACGCACTCTCCCGGATTCCGGCGAACCCGTCGCGATACGCAGAACCAGGTGCTTGTCCCCCTCCCCCTCCTACCCCCCCCCCAGCCGCCTCTCAATAAGAACAAGTGAAGAGGGTATGCATATGTCTGCTTATACCTAACAACCGACATCTATCTGACCAACATCGTGATAATAATGCGGTAAATAATCCACATGATCATACTATTCCCGGTTACTAATCCACATGATCATACTATTCCCGGTTACTAATCCACATGATCATACTATTCCCGGTTACTAATCCACATGATCATACTATTCCCGGTTACTAATCCACATGATCATACTATTCCCGGTTACTAATCCACATGATCATACTATTCCCGGTTACTAATCCACATGATCATACTATTCCCGGTTACTAATCCACATGATCATACTATTCCCGGTTACTAATCCACATGATCATACTATTCCCGGTTACTAATCCACATGATCATACTATTCCCGGTTACTAATCCACATGGCCATACTATTGCCGGCTGATTCGACCAAGGCTCCCCGAATGCATCGATGCCAAGGGAGAAGGTCATTGTCCAGCAACAGCAGCGGTGTCTAGACGCGGGTGTCTGTCTGTCTCTTGTCTAGGGCGCGTGCATGCGACGGATTTCCGCGGAAGTCTGATACGCCCTGCAAGCAAGCAAGCAAGCAGCCCAACACGCGATAATCTTCGTCTCGCCACTGACCCCGCCTGGCCTTGCCTCCCTTCCCAAGAGGCGGCAAGGCAAGAGAGGTAAGCCCTCTTTCCTACCGATTACATTCTCTCTCTCTCTCTCTCTCTCAATAGTCCTATGCATTGAAATACAGCTTTTCAAATACCTCCACTACCTCAGTACTTCCAATAACAACAATGGCAGCGCAGACGAGGCCACCGCCGCATCAAAACATGGCACCGCATCCTAGCCCCGGCGTTCGCTGCAATTATCGCAAAACGAAACTCGCAAAGCCGCCTCCATCCCCCCCCTCCCTCCCGAATCGCGACACCGAAGCCTCAGCTATGACGAGCCTCCGACACGCCCGACACCTTAAACTGTTTATCCGACACAGCGAAACATAACAAAAAATAAAACAAAAGCGAAAATAAAATATGAATGCCAACAACAATGCATCCGCTGTTTACGTTGTAGCGGTGGCGTTTGAAAGCAGCGCCTTTAACAACCCTGGCTAGTTCATTCTTTTATTTAGAGCTCAGGTTAACTCGTGAGCCACCTTTGTTGCGTTTGATTTACGGCCATAATATAATATTGCATCCCGAGCATAAGATATAGGATTTCTTTAGAGCAACAAATGAGATGAAGGTTACTTGGCCCTTCGTAACCCTTGCTTTACGTTCCCGGAGGCAAATTCGCATAGCAAAGTCATGACAAACGCTCGCTTACGTTCTTCACTGCACACTTTGTACATTAGTTTCCTCCGCACCGCCCCCGTTTCACCTGATCTGTCAATACAGCTTGCATCGAAACCTAATTTTCGAGGTCAAAACATCACTTTTCTGTTCTTGTCTTTTACGGGGCTTCCATAATTTAGAACTTTTCATGGGCAAGTCGGTCGTAATGTTTCGTGCTGCAGCTTTCAGGCCACCGAGAACTCAGCCAGTTAAGTGCAAGATCCTATCAGGAGGCGCTCCCTTATCACGTGCTGGCCTCGCTGGGCAAAGGGCATGGCGATACTCCAGGATTCCAGGGGCGATCCACACAATATCTGTATCATAAGGTCGATGTTTGTAATTTTTTAAAACAATTCTTCATACACTTTTAACGAATGCTCAGGGCCTGGGGAGTACTATACTAGTCGCCGAAAATGACTCCAGAGCCTTAATTTAAAAGGAATTTTATGGCTGGAAGTATTCCTGCCCTTTCAGTTTGCGCGGCGTTATTCGACCACGGACCTCCCGGCAAACCTAGGACCGCAGAGGGATTTTATATCAAATGTAGCCTAAGCGCATTCTAGTACCCTCCCCATGTCGCAGAGATCCATAAGTTGCATATACCTGGTTCAAGATGCTCTCCTATGGTTGCAAGAGCGTACTGCTCAGGAAAGGCAGAGGGACAGTCTTTTTCTGGAAGCATCTGCATAAAAGAGACTCAGTGCCATTTCCACGGTGAAACATACTATCAATGTGGGGTCTTGCTTATTGCTCTATCCAGGGAGGGATGCATGTGTGCCTTCCCTCCTATAATGACTTTGTGTTTGGACTGGCTCCACTATCTTATTCTCTGGCTCTGGGAATCTCGCAAAAATGGCCACTCGATTGATTTGACACCAAGCGCGGCGCTGACATCTACACAGCGTTGGTGAAAGTCTATCACTATTGATACTGATACTTTAACTTTTCCTCTCTCGTGCCCCGATTGGTTTCAAACGCTCCTAGTATTTTCTCCAGGCTTCAAATGAGCTTTTTGTGCGCGACAGTCACCCGGCGGGACCTGCGGCGGCGGAAGAGATGTAGCCGGGGCGTCGTCTACATGGAACTTTGGCAACTGCATTATGTGAGAATTACGGCTTTGTGTTTTTATTTCCAACCGAGATTATCACTTCCACGCATAGAAGCTTTTCGAAAGGACATCACGGATTCGCTACACTGTTTCTTCGGATGAGGACTCAATGCAGACGGATGAGACCTTTATGAAGACGGCGTCAACATCAGCACATACCGGAATTCATATCCTTAAGCGTTCAATCGTCTTCTAACCAGAGCACCTGGGGGTCAAACCAACACGGGACTGTGCACGCGGCAGACGGTTCTTTGGCGCTACATAATTCCCAGAACAAGGACTGGACAGTTATTCCCCTTAACAGCTTCCTTGAACAGACCCTGGGAGCATTGGAACGAGTGCGTTTTACGTTCCGAGAGATCGTTTAAACTCGCTGCTACAAAGGTGCTACGCCAGCGCC
>NC_091552.1:34944795-34964795 GCF_042767895.1 Penaeus vannamei | reverse complement strand
GCTAATAATATCTCAGTGGGTAAGAAAAGATAGAAAAAAAAAACAGCATGCGAATCTTCCTAGTAATAGATGTCACTATCAACTTGCACAAAAAAATAATACATATCACAATAGCCGCATGTAATACACACAGATTAAGTATAACTACAGCCCTTCGAGAAAAGAAAAAAAAAAGCTACGTTTAATTTAATCACAGTTCTTATTGCTATCATTTTTATCCCTATTCTAATTAAAATGTGCCATTCTACCCGTCTCTATCTTAATAATCTTAGTAATCGCCATCACCACCACAAACAATAAACAGAAAACGGGAAGAGGGGAAATTTACCCACGTAAAACCCACAAGAGAAAATGGCGCGCGAGAAATAAATAGAATGCGGTAGGGGTGACTACGCTAAAATATTCTTCCAAAAATACCGCTGCTAAAATCAAACAAACTAAGAATATCAATATACACATAATGCAACATATATAAACAAACAGAATAATACACTAAGAAACAGCTAACTATGCCAAAACATTCAACGCAACGCCGTCACTTGTAAACATCAAATGAAGCGCAAGGTAGAGAAACACTTTAATATACGAATTCATAAAAATACCAATCCGAAATTAGAGACGCTCTGCGAAGACTACCTTAAGCCACTCTTACGCCATTCAACACCAACAAAAAGCGCGGCATTTTATCCGAAGTCATAACAACCATTAATGCTTGGATCTAGTATTCCGTTAGACGCGAGAATAAACTTCACAATATACGCAAATCCTATCTTCCTGAAAAAAATAAACATTGGAAATACACACACAGTAACAAGTGACAGAGAAAAATATCTGCCTGATACAATTAAAATACAAACATCTATTTCGTCCACGGCTTTAAACACTTCTATTTCTTTTATTTATAAGTTCATCAACATCTAACTATCCCCTCGCAAACGTCGCCACTAAAATGACTAATGAAAAAAACCGTTACGTTATGGTGTAGAAGGCTGATCATCACTAACATTGTTTCCCGCCAATCGGTAGTGTTTACAGAACTCCCTCGGTATAATCAGCTTTATTTTCCCTTTTCCAGTTAATGTCATTAAACACATAAATCCAATAAAAAACGCTGAAAATTATATACGCAGCAATCTCCCACGAGAAACTGAACATTATCCTTACGACTCTTTTTGACTGTAAAAATAAGATTTTCGCGCCAGCTCGAACGCGTCGCCATTTTCCCGCCAAGGGCTACCACAGCCGAAACGAAAAAAGGAAAATAACTTGAAAGATATAACGCAGTATATGCGTATGTTTATACAAGCATACAAACAACATATAAACACGCAAATAAATATAAATACACATAAGCATATTTAAACACACAAACGCGCATCAACGTAACGAAAAGTAAGCGAAGTTTTAGACCGACTTGGGGGAAATCGGAAGCGAAAAGGAAACCCACGCACGAGGAATCCCCAACACCAGCAAGCCCTCCCGACGCCAGAATGTATGTTTCGCCTCTCCCCTTCCCTCCCCTTCCCTTCCCTCCCCTCCCTCCCTCCTTCCCTCCCCTCCCTCTTTCCCTCCCCTCCCTCCCTCCTTCCCTCACCTCCCTCATCCTTCTCTCCCTCCCCCTCCCCCTCCCCCTTCCACCGACAGACACCCAACACCTTCCCGTAACGGATGCCGAAGCAGGGACGGCGGCGGCGGGAGAGGTAGCGGGGCGGGGGCGTCAAAAGGTGTGGATATGGAAGGGAGGGAGGGAAGACGGAGAGAGAGAGAGAGAGCCGAGGAAAGAGATGAGAGACATATTGGGGAAAGACGGAGATAGAGAGGGAGAGGGAGAAAGGAAAAGGAAAGGTTATAATACGGCCTGATCACAGCAGGGCTTCACACAGCGGCTAATTCTCTTAACACTCCTCTCTCCCTCTCGCTCTCGCTCTCTCGCTCTCTCTCGCTCTCTCGCTCTCTCCCCCCCTCTCGCTCTCTCTCCCCCTCTCCCTCTCGCTCTCTCTCCCCCTCCCCCTCTCCCTCTCGCTCTCGCTCTCTCTCCCCCTCCCCCTCCCCCTCTCCCTCTCCCTCTCTCTCTCTCTATCACATTTATAATATATGGTTTCTTTTATATACCGGCGGGACAATATAATTCATATCACTGCTTAAAATAAGAATAATAAAAATAATAACAATAATAACAATAATATCAATAATAACAGCAACTACAATAATAAACAAATACCTATGAAAATTACAAACAAAATCAACAGCACTAATAAAAATAACAATAATAACAATGACAACCAAAATAACGACTGGCCGTAAGCAGTCCACCAAGAAACCTAAAACCAATGACAGTAATAACAATCAATAGCATAACAACAAGAGTATGGCATCAGCAACGCTCCCAACACAATCAAAATGCAACAACAAAGTGAGAATCAAGAGGACGTCACGACAATTCTAACATTGCGTAAGACGAAGATGGCAACAACAAAAAAATAATAGTAATAGTATTACTATCAATAATAATAATAATAATAATAATAATAATAATAATAATAATAATAATGAATAACAGTAATATTTTAATAACAAAAATAATATTAGTAATAAGAATGACACTAATAACAACAACAACAACAACAACAACAATAATAATAATAGTATTAATGATAACAAAATCAATAACGACAGGACAAATAACAACAACCGAATCTACTAGGTCCATGGCAGCGGCAGCGGGGATCAAAAACCGCTCACCAACCCGGCCTTCCCGCATGTACCCGAATTCTTCCTCCTCCTCAAACTATTGCTAGAAAAGACTATCGCGCATCGACAGTTCTGTAAATCCCTCTCCGTCTCTCGGATACAGGCGCGCACGCACACGAGCACGTACATCCACGGCCCTCGTCCTACCACGTGCGACCCCTTGCCACGTCCCAAGAACGACCGAGTACGACGATGACGATGACGACGACGACCAAGACCAAGACCAAGACCAAGACCCTATAGGTTTTGAAGAAATATTGAGACTGTGAACGCGACGACTTCGAATGGGTCAAGAATACCGACGAAGCGCGTAAGGCGACCGCTGAACGACCCCGTGAGAGCACTAACGACCGGCCAATGAAAATCACAGAAAAAAAGATAACGCAATGATGGCACCAACAACAGCAACAAAAATATGAAAGCTAACCCCGAAGCATCCCGACGGCTCTAATAAATCAAGCTGAGGACTGCAACCGCGTGACAGGCTGCTACGCTTTCTGTCTTTCTTAATGTCTATATCAATCTTAACATAGGGCTGTCTCCCTCTCTTTCTCCCTCCTCCTGTCTCCCTCTCTTTCTCCCATCAACCCCCTTCTCTCCCTCTCTTTCTCCCACCCACCACCCTCTCTCCCTCTCTTTCTCCCACCCACCCCTTCCTGTCTCCCCCTCTCTTACTTCCCCCTCACTGTCTCCCTCTCTTTCTCCCCCACCCTCCTGTCTCCCTCTCTTTCTCCCCCACCCTCCTATCTCCCTCTCTTTCTCCCTCACGCCCCCTCCTCCCACCCTCCCGCCAGCCCATTCTTCCCTCCGCGCGCGCGATCTGCACCTCATCTCGCTTGGGAAATGTTCGTAAGGGATCATTTCCTGGCGTAATCTGCCGCAATTTCCCCCTTTTGGGTGCGCGCGGTCCCGATGCGCTTCCTTCCTCCCTTCCTTCCCCGCTTCCTCGCCGAGTGTCGCGATCTCGCGAATTACGCCCGCGAATTACGGGCCGCCAATCGCGACGTGCCAATCAGCGGGCGCGGGCGCTCCCTCGCTCTTTCCGCCTCTTCCGCCCTTTCGCTCTCCCCGCTCCGCCCTTCCCCTTCTCCTCTCTCTCCCTTATGCCTCTCGACAACAGCACAAGCCGCACGATAAAGACGGAGACAACGGAATCTACAACTTGCAAAGACTAGGCAAAAGAAGGGAGACCAAAAAGGGAGCAAAACAATGAACGATAATCAAACCCTTTCCGCTCTTACCAAAAAGAAAAATAACAATAATAGAAAGGACAAGTTATCCAAAGAAAAGAAAAACAAATCACCTAAAGAAAGGACAAGTCATCTAAAGAAAAGAAAGATAACGGTAACAGAAAGGACAAATCACCCCAAAAAAGAAAATAACGAAAAAATAAAAATAAAGAAAGGACGAGCTACCTAAAGAAAAGAAAAAAATCACCTAAATAAAGATCATGTCACCTAAAGAAAAAAAAAAGTTAAAAAGAACAAATCACCTAAAGAAAGGACAGATCGCCTAAATAAAGGACAAGCCACCTAGAGAAAAGAAAAAAAAATCGCCTAAAGAAAGAAGTCACCTAAAAAAAGACAAATCACCTAAAGAAAAGAGAAGTCACCTAAAAAACAATCGCCTAAGAAAGAACAAACCACCTAAAAAAGGACAGATCACCTAAAAAGGACAAATCGCCTAAAGAGAGATCAAGTCGCCTACCTCCTCCCATGCTCCTCTTACCTCGCACCACACTGTCACGTTTCCTCTCTCCATCTTACCTGCAAATAAAGAAGAAAGGAATAAATAACGGTAAGAGACTAAATCAGGATATAAAGAAAATTAGGAATATTGAATGGGGAAAAATCGTGCCATCGTTAAAATTCATCAATGTTGATCCTGATGACAATAAATAATGAAACGAAAATAATAATGACCATCAGTTGTAATAACACTGATAATGATGATATCTAACCAACCGATAAAAACAGCAATAATAATAATAATAATAATAATAATAATAATAATAATAATAATAACAATAACAATAACAATAACAACAACAACAACAACAACAACAATAATAATAATAATAATGACCATTAGTGCTATTAACATCAACAACATCAACAATAAAAAAAAATCAACAACAGAAATACAAAGAGTAATTTTGTGGCTGCTGCAAGCCAAGTCCCCACAATTCAATAAACAAATACATAAACAAACAAAATAAACAAAAATTCCTACAGAAGCCATGCAGAAGCCGTACTTGAGTACACTGATCCCCCCCCCCCCCGGCCGTCCCCTTCATCTCCCCTCTCCCCCTCCTCCCTCCCTCCTCCCTCCCTCCCTCCTCCGTCTGAACCGAGGGGAACCTGCGTAACCCAGATCAGAGGTCAATAACCCGCCCATCCCGCCACTATACACAGCACGCGTACACGCATTTCTGCACGCACACACGCACGCACACAGACACAGAGACACATGGCGCCGCTTTTAATATCCCCGAAAAGAATCAAGCTCCTTCTATGATGTTCGAGATATAAAGGAACGCATGCAGCCGCGTGCGTTTGTATTCCTGTGGAAAGGAGAGGGAAATCGAGGAAATGATGGGGGAGAGAGGGATGGAAGGAGGGAGAGAGGAGAGGAGAGATGAAGAGAAAGGGAAGAAGGAAGAGAGTGAGAGTGAGAGGAAGAGGGAGAGAAGGGGAGGGAGGGAGAGGGAGGGAGAAAGAGAGAAAGAGAGAAAAAGAGAGAGAAAGAGAGAGAGAGAAAGAGAAAGAGAAAGAGAAAGAGAAAGAGAAGATGAGAGAGAGCGAGAGAGAGAGAGAGAGAGAGAGAGAGAGAGAGAGAGAGAGAGAGAGAGAGAGAGAGAGAGAGAGAGAGAGAGAGAGAGACAGCGCCCTACAGTGCGACTTTCATCCCATGACAGGGAAAAGAAATCGATCACAGTTCCCCTCTCTCCTCCCCTCCTTTCCCTATTTCCCCTCACCCACGATCCCCGTTTCCCCTCTACCTCTAACTTGGGCGTCGCGCATGGAACAACAAAAAACAGTTTTACAATCAATTAAATTAACGACTCTAGGGTGGGGTCGGGAGGGGCAGGTGAGGGGCGGCGCTCCCTCCACCCACTTTCGTCTTTTCCCTTCTCTCTAATAGGGAAGGAGGAGTGAGGAGAGAGAGAGAGAGAGAGAGAGAGAGAGAGAGAGAGAGAGAGAGAGAGAGAGAGAGAGGGAGAGAGAGAGAGAGAGAGAGAGAGAGAGAGAGAGAGAGAGGTGGGGGGAGAGGGAGAGTGAGAGAGGAGAGAGAGAGAGAGAAAGAGAGGGGAGAGGGAGAGGGAGAGAGAGAGATAGGGAGAGGGAGAGAGAGAGAGAGGAGAGTGCAAAAGAGAGAGGCAAAAAGAAAGGAAACAGTTGAGGAAATATATAAATATATACAAAGGGAGTGGGAGAGAGAGGAGAAGCAGAAAGCGAGGGAAGATGAGGGGAAAAGGAGCAGAGCAAAGGGAGAGAAAGGGAAAGCGAGAAAGGAGAAGCAGCGAGGGAAGAGGGAGCGAAGTGACGTGAGCGAAGTGATGGCCGCGAGTACCACCGGGCGAGCGCGCTGCGACCCAGCGTGGCGAAGCGGAGAGACCCCGTAAACGCTACCCAACGCCGCCGTGGCCGCCGACGCAACCCCCGTCAACACCAACAGCCACAACCTCCCATCGGCGTCAATTAACCAAACACGCGCATCACCTGCCTAAACAAGACACCCCCCTCCCCCCCTCGTACCCCCATACCGTCCTTCTATCCATTCATCCACCCATCCATTCAACCGGCGCTCCCGAGGCAAGGCGACCGGCATCGGGCCTCGAGACGAAAGGCGACTCGAAAAAGGCACACGAAAATAACACAAAGGTAAACAAGGTCCTCATGGCTCCGCTCACTACTTCCTTCCCCCGTCTTTCTGCCTGTCTGTCTGTCTGTCTGTCTGTCTGTCTCCCGCTCTCTCTCTCTCTCTCTCTCTCTCTCTCTCTCTCTCTCTCTCTCTCTCTCTCTCTCTCTCTCTCTCTCTCTCTCTCTCTCTCTCTCTCTCTCTCTCTCTCTTTCTGTGTGTGTGTGTGTGTGTGTGTGTGTGTGTGTGTGTGTGTGTGTGTGTGTGTGTGTGTGTGTGTGTGTGTGTGTGTCACGAAGGCAAGTAATAGGTAGTCGAAGAAGAAGAAGAAGGAAGACAAGAAGAAGAAAGATCAACACGGCACAGCCCTCCTTCCCCCGCAGTCAGTCGGCACGCGCGCGAGTGTGCGTATCCGCTGGCCCGTCCGCCTATGC
The DNA here is from genome assembly GCF_042767895.1 of Penaeus vannamei. NCBI lineage: Eukaryota > Metazoa > Arthropoda > Malacostraca > Decapoda > Penaeidae > Penaeus > Penaeus vannamei. Next base: position 34,957,749 of record NC_091552.1, on the reverse strand, counting down.
GTCCGTATGTCGCCGGCGTAGCTTAGTCCTATCTATATCCCCTTCCCCTCGCCGCCCCTCATGTTGCCTCACCCTTTTCCCCTTTCCGGCCTCCCCCCCCCCGGCCTCCGGTATTAGTGATCCGTCACCCCTCCCCCCCAATCGTCTCCCTTCCCCTCTCCCTTCCTCCTAACCCGTTCTACTATCATCTACTCCCCCTTCTACCTGCACGCTGTGTATCTTTAGGCACCTTCCCCCCCTCCCTCCCTTTCCCCTTTTCCCCCTATCTCCTCACATGGCTCCCCTCAAGCCCCTAACTCTGTCCCTCCCCCCTGTCTACTCCCCCTGCCCCTCCCCCCCATATCGATCCTGCGCGGTCAGGGCTCTCCCTCTCTCTCCCTCTTTTCTCTCCGTCCCTCCCTCCTTCCTTCCTTCACTCCCCTCCCTTCATCTCTCTCTCTCTCTCTCTCTCTCTCTCTCTCTCTCTCTCTCTCTCTCTCTCTCTCTCTCTCTCTCTCTCTCTCTCTCTCTCTCTCTCTCTCTCTCTCATATACATACATACATACATACATACATATATATATAAATTTTCAAAAGTCATCCTCGGAAAACCTAAAAAACAAGCACATTGCATCTCCCCTATACACATACAAACAAACACACAGATACATACATACATACACACACACACACACACACACACACACACACACACACACACACACACACATATATATATATATATATATATATATATATATATATATATATATATATATATATATATATATATACACATACATACACATATATAAACAGCAAAGCCCCTTCCCCTTCCCCCGACATTCGACCCATCCCCCTTCGCTTGTCCCCCTACGCAGCAGCAGCAGCAGCACCCTTCCCCCCATCACCCATTGCGTGCAGCTTCCCCTACGCCAATGGGGGGGGGGGGGTGGATGCGTGGGCCTACACCCCAGTCACTCTCCCACGTCGGACCTGACCCTCACTTGGCCCTGTTTTCGTTCTTACATTCATTCTCTTGTCTCGTTCTTCTATTACTACTACAACTACTTCAACTATGATTCTTACAACTGCTACTGCCTCTATCTCTCCCAATAATACAACAACAACTACTACTCTTTTATGGCCTCCAATCCTCCCCTCGCAGCCCAGCCTATGCCTCCCTTCATTACTCAACCGAGGCCGTGCTCACGACATTATACGCCGCACTACCTTCACCTACTGCGCCGCGTTCTTGTGCGACTCTCCGCCGGCTCCTGATCCGACCCACAGGGAAATGGCAGTCCTGCGGCGAGATGACGGAGTTCCTGTCTGGCGCAACGAAAGGGACTAGAGAAGCGGAGAGACATGGGGCGTCTCACACTAGCAGCGAAATAGCTCCTCGGTGGTCGTTTTTCCTGACGTGACTTGAGTTAGCCTTGCGCAGAAAGACTTGGGGCTGAGGGCCCATTCCTCGCGAAGTTGTAAAAACTGATGGTGCGAAAGTTTCGCGATTTATGTTTTGGACTCTTTCTGAGCGCGCCCGAGTTTTTCCCGCCGTCCGTTCGCTTACGGGCGGCCGCCGATGCCAGCCCCGATGACGCGGAGCCACAGGGTCGGAGATTCAGATGTCGAAGGCGGCTCTGTGCCACGTGTTCAGAATCTTCGATCACCAAGGTCAGCTCTCGCCTCATCTGATGCGTCAGCCGTGCGGCGGGTCCGTCTCTCGCTTCCCAAAGGCCATGCAACCTGCTCTACTATAACGCCATGCCACTGCTGCCGCCGCCGCCAACGCCGCCATCACTACGCGCGCGTATTTCCGCCCACAGAAAGGCTGAGGACTGTTACTATACGATGCTACGGATGTCGACAAACTAACTTGGTTTCTTATCTAATGTCACCCGTGCATAATTCTGATACGAGAATTTAATAGCTTTACGTCAATAATGATAATAACTATAACAACCTTTAAAACAATAGTAATGGCAACGGTATTAACAATCATGACAATAATAGTAATCATAATAAGAACGACAACCGCCACAATTACCAATCAGTCTTGCCAGCTAATGGCAATCGCATTCTTAAACCAGGGGACAACTTCTATAACATGTCTAAGATGATGACGATGACGATGACGGCGATGGCGATGACAGGCGACGATGACGACTACGATAGTCACCGTCAACACCAGCCAAGGGACAAAAAAAAACAAGACGAGGAATGAACAGGAACACACCCTTACACGCCAAGAAAAACAAAATCATAACTCATCGGAGCAAAAAACAATTATGCAACAATTCATTCTCTCTCCCCCCCCCTCACCCCCCCTCTCTCTCTCTCTCTCTCTCTCTCTCTCTCTCTCTCTCTCTCTCTCTCTCTCTCTCTCTCTCTCTCTCTCTCTCTCTCTCTCTCTCTCTCTCTCTCTCTCTCTCTCTCTCTCTCTCTCTCTCTCTCTCTCTCTCTCTCTCTCTCTCTCTCTCTCTCTCCCTCCCCTAAAATTTTATTCCAATTAAATCCCTGAACATCAGCGATATTAGTGCCTAATTCCCTGCCATGGGTGTTATCCATTAATTCGGATCGATTCGTCTTTTCAATTTGCATCTACCCATTTCTCTATCTACCGATTTCCCGGGATGATATTTTGAAACCATTCCCTGATCGAATTGAACTAGAAGACGCCTCCGCCCCCGTCTTGTCTGATTCGTCCACTTTTCTGTTTTTTTTTCCACTCTTCCTTTTCATCCACATATGCTGTTTACTGAACTTCAATATGTTCACCACACACAGACAGATACACAGACATACAGATACATACAGATACATACAGACACACACACACACACATACACATTCATTCACTCACTCACTCACTCTCCCCCCACCACTTGTCCGTCTACCACACGCCATCATCACTTTCATCACAATTTACTACCATCATCAAAATCACCATAATTCATGGTTTCCCTTTTTTAACAATGCAAACCAAATATCACACACATACTTCTTTCAATATCGACAATATTTCTGTTACCGAGAAATGCGGTCTTCCAATTTTATCTTTATATACATGTAATATTTTTGGTTTACTTAATGCGGGGAAAAAGCTAATGCCAAAAGCTTTTCTTGAATGAAAAATCCATAACCACATGAAAATACACCATAATACTTACACGCCTCAACATCTGCGCATACACACATGTAAATATAAAAACCTCTACATGTAAAAACACACTTACAAACATTTCTTCCCGACCAAAATGAATCGCCAAAGAAATTCCAACAACCCAACAAAGTGAACCGCCAAAGAAATTTAAAAAAAATGATAGAAAGAAATGAATAAAAGAACGCCCCCCCCCCCCCCACACACACAGAAACCCCGGCCCGCGAAGACCGAAATAACACGCAAACAGAGCACACCGCGCGCCGCCCTTCAACACGCCCAAATAAACTGCGCGAGGAATCAATAAATTACAATTAAATTCATCGTCCTCCTGATGATTTCCACTTTAAAACGAAACGGTCGATCTCCGCGCCAATCTTCCGGTTATTCGTTTGGTTATTTTCACGCGAAGGGAGCGCAAAAATGGGGCCTCATTCACTAACTTTTTTCCGTAAAACCTCTGAGGATCAACTCATCCAGTACGAGAAACCATAATAAAAGTAACGATAACAACCGTAGTTATTAACATTAACCTTTAGATTAGAACTAGTTGAAGTAGTCGCCGTTGTAGTAGTTGTAGCAGTAATAGTCGTAGCCCTATTGCAAGAGCGGCATAACCCGTACTAAGGCCGTGGCTCGATGAATGAATGCCGCATGAAGTATAGCGTGAAATGCATGTTTGAGTTCAGTAATTAGCGGTGGCGTAACCATGGTTAGTAAGCGAGTACTGGCGGGCACCTTTAAGGGAAGTATTAATGGTACAAGTAGTAGTAGTATAAGAAGAAGGACGCCCCCGCCGCCAAACAGCCCACAGAGAGACCAAAGTGCAAAGCCCGATTCAGTAGCATCAGCATCACCGTCTTCCGCGCCTTGTTCTTTCCCTAAAATCCATTTCGCTTCTTTCCTCTTCCTCTCCCCTCTTTCGTCCCCTCAACGGAGCTCCCTTACTCACCCCCCCCACGAATCTTTCCCTCTCTCCTCCACCAACTTCTAATTCCCGCCTTCCCCTCTACATGTTCCCCACTCCCCTCTTCGGGTAACTTCTTCACTCCATAAAAAGTCCGCCTCGCATTTTCTTCCACTCTCCGCTCTTCCCCTTGCCTCGCGCTAATCTGGAATCGCCACCATGCAAAACGTCCCGAACAAATGCACTTTACAACACACCCGTAGAAAAATGGGTCGCGGCCTGGCTTGACCTCTTAGCAGACGTATTTCTCAACTCCGCGGATAAACGGAGTCCTTCAAAGCCCTAAAACAGCCATTTAACTGACTTCTTATCTATCTGAGGAATCGCCTTCTGGTGCTATTAATTAATTGGATCGTTACCTCCCTAACTATACATCACTATTTAAGAGCACACGCGGAAAAGGAATCACACTTCTCAGTATCTTTAATAGTGGCATTTATGTGTATCAACATTACGTTAAGCCCGGTCATCAAAATAATAAATCACACTAAACACGTGGTCTGTTCACATCTAGTTCTGCAACTATTTATGCCATTACTCTCATTATACATTTTTTTGTTCGTTTTACAGACAAAAAATAACCAACAGCCTGTCGAGTTATTCCAAGCACAGAACTATTTGGTGGGGAAAGATCTAGCAGGAGAAACTTTTATATATACATATATATATATTATATATATATTATATATATATATATATATATATATATATATATATATATATATATATATAGAGAGAGAGAGAGAGAGAGAGAGAGAGAGAGAGTGTGTGTGTGTGTGTGTGTGTGTGTGTGTGTGTGTGTGTGTGTGTGTGTGTGTGTGTGTGTGTGTGTGTGTGTGTGTGTGTGTGTGTGTGTGTGTAAGCAAGACTACGAGCTTCGCTGCCGTACGAGATAATCTATAGGTCATTCCCTTGGCTTAAAGAGCACATACGACGGTTCCAGAACAAACCCTGAATGCGAATAGATACCAAACTTTCTCTGCCTGTTAGTCCCTCTCTTAGCCTTCGCTTCCCCGCATCTCCTCTGTTGCTCTGTTCATCTTCATTCTCTCCATTTCCATCTTTCTCCCCCCTCCCCCCCCCACCTCTCTCTCTCTCTCTCTCTCTCTCTCTCTCTCTCTCTCTCTCTCTCTCTCTCCTCTCTCTCTCTCTCTCTCTCTCTCTCTCTCTCTCTCTCTCTCTCTCTCTCTCTCTCTCTCTCTCTCTCTCTCTCTCTCTCTCTCTCTCTCTCTCTCTCCCTCGTTCATTCGTCCCGCCCGTTCATTCATTCATTCGCACGTGCGCGCTCACCGAGACTCTAAAAGGCCTTCGTGCCGGGAGAATATTGGACTCATCACGTGACTCATCCAAAATTCATCGCCTGACTTATTGGCCACTTGCTCGGGTTCCTCAGCGCCACTCCGCAGGCTGCAGGGAGAGTAGCGGGAGTAACCCCTGTCCGTTGGCTCATGTCGGTCGGTATGTTTTTTGTGTGTGTTTAGACGTCCTTTGCTGTTGTCTCTGGCCTCTTCCCTCCAAAATGAAGGGCGCGCGATGGTGGCTGGCACTCCCCGCTCCCCCGCCCTTCCTTCCCTTCCTCAGGAAACTCCAATAGTCGCCTCCTGTACATAGGCACATGGGAGATCCGTCATCGCCAGCTTGGGGAAGTGGGCGGGGGGAGGGGGGAAGGGCACATAGCCTCCCCCTTCTCCTCCCCCCTCCCCCAACACGTACAGCCTCGTCACGGTCACACACGCCTTGTGGTGGTCAGTAGTGCAGCCACCTGGGCCACGCCGCCGCCTCCCTTGCCCACCCTCCCTCCATCCCATCCTCCTTTCCTCCCCCTCCCCCTCCCTTCCGCCCCCTTCCCTTTCCTTTCCCTCCTCCCCCCCTTCCTCCCTCTCCCCTTCCCTCCCTCCCCCCACCGACTCTCTCCCTCTTGTCCCTCTTCCGTCTCTTTCCCCACCCATTTTATCTACCTCCCCTTCCTTTTCCTTTCCTTCCCCTTCCTCTCCTCCTCTCCTCCTCCTCCTCGTCCCCCGAACCCCCCTAACCGGCGGGACTCGCCACTACTAACCTGGTCGCGTTTTAACGCTGCTGGATGATATCCCCCAAACAGGGCTCCTCGCGCTCTCGTCTCTTCGCTCTTCAATTTCCATCCTCGTCTCTTACGTCTTCATCCTCCTCCACCATCTCCTACTCCTCCTCCTCCTGCCTCGGCAATGTCCCCCTTTTTCTCCACACTCTCGATTCTCATCTTTCTCATATTCCTCTTCCTCCTCCTCCTTCTCTCCCTCACGATCTTGGCAGGAGGAACGCACTCACAATCACTTATTCCGGCCTGCGACTTCATCCCGGCCACACTGTCTGCGACGCAATTGGTGAATATTCATACGTAACTAAAATAAAAAGAGGAGAACGGCCATCTTAGGACAACCACCACAGAGGTGATAAAACAGACGACATTTTCCCCCCGTTTCCCTTTTCCTTTTCTTGTTCTTGAGCGAGTGTCGTGCTGTGTAATGTCGGTGTGCTGAGCGGAGGCCGCTGCACCAGCGCTGAGCCACGTGGTAAGTTGGAGGGAAGGGAGGAAGAGAGAAGGGAGAGGGCGAAGGAAGGAAGGCAGGCAGGGGGAGGGGAGAAGAGGAGGCATACAGTACGCAGTTGAATAACTGAGAGGAAAGAGACGACGGAGGAAATGAAGGAACTGGGAAAGGAGGCGAAGGAAAGAGGGGGAAAGAGGTCGAAGCATCTTGCTCTAGGCCTCGCCCCCCTCCCCCCTCTGCTAGGAGGCGTGGCAGGCAGCAGAACAGCAGCGTGGGGGTCACACACAGCGGCTCCGAGGAGAGGAGGGAGAGGAGTAGGGGGAAGAGCCGGAGGAGCAGGAGGGGACGAGGGGGAGGAGGAAAGGTAGGCCTGCGTAGCGCTGTTCAACTCTCCCATCCCCCCCCTCCCCCCCGCTAACCGAGCCGTCCCAGCACCAACCCACCACAGCCACTAAACTTCATAGGCCTAGTGGACCGTTGGGGAAGGGGGAGGGGGCAGGGTGGAGGGAGGAGGGCTTAGGGGTGAGCTTGGTTCCCCGAGACCCCACGCCTCATGGCGGGCTTCGGTTGGGGCGTATGAGTGTGTGGGTGGTTTGAACTGGACAGCCATTCTCCTTGGGTTTTCCTTCCCGTGCCACTATTCGCTTTCACCCCAGGGGAGTGAGGTCAGGCTAGGTCACTCCCTTTTCCGCAATCACCGAATCCTGTGCCTCGCCGTCGCCCGCTCCTCCCGGCGGCGCGAGGGCCCGAGGGAGGCGGCGAGGAGCGGCGAAGGCCTCCCGAAAGGGCCCAGGTCGACACTTCCGCCACTCGCAGCAGCAGCACAACATGGCCAGGATTTTCGGGAGCTTGTGAGGGCGCGCGCGGCCCCCCAACCCCCCTTTCCCCCTCCTTCTCCTTCCTCCACCTCCTCTCCTCTCCAACCAGACCTGCAAGTTCCACTCGCGTCACACTGATATCGGCCACAGCGTTCCCCAGGTGGCTCCCTCGTCACACTGCCCGTCACACACACTCTCCATCCCGTCGGAGGACACCACCTGCGAGCCATCTGGGCCACGCAACCCGCGCTTACACTGCCGGAGCGACGCGCGGCGGTCCACCTCGCACGGCGTCCAACACCACACTAGCAGAGCGCGTCGTAGTACACCGCTACACCACTGCCCTCCCTTCCTCCCCGCCTCCCTCCACGCCTCCCACCCTCCCCCCTCCCCTCTCTCTCTCTCTCCCTCTCTCTCTCTCTTTCTCCCTCTCTCCTTCCCCCTCTCTCTATCCCCCCCATCCAGTGGGACTCCAATCCTCCCTCCCTCACTCATTGCTGATTCCTCTCTCGTTCGGATTTTCTTGCCTCACATTTCCCTGCTTTCTCCGGCCAGGCTGGACGTAGCGCGCTGCTCCTCAAGACTCGCGCTGTTCCTCTCTTCCCTTCCCTTCCCTCCTCTCCTCGCTTCCCTCCTCTCTTCCCTTCTCTCCTCCCCTCCCCTTTTCTCTCTTTCGCTCATAACCTACACATCACGTCTAATTCGCCACTTCGATCGGTCGGCGAGCTTCGCATTGGAATCCTTACGATGAAGGGGATCCGCACAAAATACAACCTCCGATAGCATGTAAAACACACACACACACACACACACACACACACACACACACACACACACACACACACACACACACACACACACACACACACACACACATACATACATACACACAGGCACACACATATGCACACACACACACACACACACACATACATACATACACACACACACACACATATATATATATAAATACGCACAAAAACACACACGCAAACTAACAAACAAAGACAAGAACACAATCAAATATACATATACACACACGCGCACACGCACACACACAATCAAATAAGAACACTAATACAAAATCAAACACACACACACACACACACACACACACACACACACACACGCACACACGCACACACACACACGCACACGGTGCACATGACTCTTTCCAACTTTTAGCATAAATACGCAACCACAAGCCGCGCCAGTTCATTCTTCCGGGCATCTCAGCGGGACGAAATTATCCACGCTAACACGCACATATACATAACCACATATATTCTGTACATATACACATACATCTATGAATATATATATACACATATAAATATATATTCATACGTATGTCTAAACACACACACACATATACATATACATATCATTCATAATTTATATATATATATATATATATATATATATATATACACACACACACACACACACACACACACACACACACACACACACACACACACACACAGAGAGAAGAGAGAGAGAGAGAGAGAGAGAGAGAGAGAGAGAGAGAGAGAGAGAGAGAGAGAGAGAGAGAGAGAGAGAGAGAGAGAGAGAGAGAGAGAGAGAATGGAGGGCGAGATGGAAAACACTCCGTCCACGCTGCTCACGAGGGCATCACCATTGCCCTCCCTCCCTCCCCCTATCACCCCCCTTCCCGTCCCTCGCTGTAGGGCTAACAATCAATGCTACCTGCATCGCTATATACCTGCTGCAACTCATTAATGCTAAACACGACAAAGCGCCGCGTACACGAGAAAAAAAACAACAAAAAAAACATGCACAAACATACATTTCGTAAATTTCGTTTCGTTAATACCCTTTCGAAATAAACACGAAAGAAAAAAACCGTTGGGTCTCCCGTCTGCCCTTATCTTATCTGTTCACATTACGAAAAAATATTACATCATCAAATTTCGGTCGCTTCGAAGCCATGGTTCTCACAACACTCGATCATAACAATTGGAATAACAACAACAAATCTTAACAATTAACAGCTGCGATAATGAGAGAATGGTAGTTGTGACTATATTTCCTCTTCCTCCTCTTCTGTTTCGTGTTTCATAAGTCTTACACAACGCTGTCTTCGTTTCATTCTTCCTCCCTTCCTTTTCACTCTCCCCCTTCTCCCTTTTCTTCCCACTTCCTTTTCCTCTCCCCTTGAATTCCATCCTTCTCCCCCCTCCTTCCCTCCCTCCCTCCCTCTTTTTCTATATTTCTCTCTCTCCCACCCCCTCTCTCTCTCTCTCTCTCTCTCTCTCTCTCTCTCTCTCTCTCTCTCTCTCTCTCTCTCTCTCTCTCTCTCTCTCTCTCTCTCTCTCTCTCTCTCTCTCTCTCTCCCTCTCTCTCTCTCTCTCTCTCCCTCTCCCTCCCCTCTCTCTCTCTCACTATCCCTCCCCTCCCTCTCTCTCTCTCTCACTATCCCTCCCTCCCTCCTCTCTCTCTCACTATCCCTCCTCCCTCTCTCTCTCCTCCACTCCTCCCCTCTCTCTCTCCTCTTCCTCCTCCCTCCCTTCTCTCCATCTCCTCTATCTCTCTAAAAATAAAAAATAATAATATTAATAATCGTAAATATTAATATGTAAATGAAATAGTATCCTCTTCTTCCTTCTAAATATATACTTCCTCTCTTAATGAACCTCTTCTCTCTTCCTCTCTCTCTCCTTCCTTAAATGGTCTATTCTGTGTCTCTTCCTCCCTCTGTCTTCTCTCCTCCTGCTCCTCTCTCTCTCTCTCCTCCCCCCTTCTCTCTCCCCTCCTCCTTCTCCTCCTCCTCCCACTCCCCCTTCCCCTTCTTCGTGTTCTTTCCCTTTCTGTTCGATGCCTTTCCTCGATCCACCTTCATCTCGCCAAAGTTAAATTAGACACATATTTGTCTTGAGAGATTTTCAACGGAGGGAGGAAAGAGGTAGGTAGATGGAGGGAGGGAGGGAGGGAGGGAGGGAGGGAAGGAGAGCGAGAGAGGGGGAGAGAAGAGAGAAAAGAGAGGAGAGGAGATAGATAAATAACGAGAACGAGAAAGAGAGAGATAACGAGAACGAGAAAGAGAGAGATAACGAGAACGAGAAAGAGAGAGAGAGAGAAGGCGACGGGAGGTCAGAAAGGAGAGAGAGAGAGAGAGAGAGAGAAGGCGACGGGAGGTCAGAAAGGTAAAGAGAGAGAGAGAGAGAGAGAAGGCTGGACGGGAGGTCAGGAAAGAGAGAGAGAGAGAGAGAGAGAGAGAGAGAGAGAGAGAGAGAGAGAGAGAGAGAGAGAGAGAGAGAGAGAGAGAGAGAGAGAGAGAGAGAGAGAGAGAGAGAGAGAGAGAGAGGGAGGGAGGGAGAGAGGGAGAGAGAAGTAAAAGCAGCAAGTGCCTTCGAGTATGAGCAAACAGCGGACGCCCACATACACACAAACACATTATTCCACATCTGAGAGCTTGAATAATGCTTATTAATCCAACCTCTGGCTTTGTCACCGTAATAACCAAAGGTGTTGAGCCAAAATCCCAACAGAACACTTTAGACGCTAAATAACATCCTAGCCAATACATCTTTTCGTCTATCCATCCATCTACCTATCTATCCATCTATCCATCCATCCATCTATACCTAAACACACATTTGTTGAAATACACGTGCGTGCGTGCGTGCGTGCGTCCGTTCGTCTACCCCCCTCCCCCCTCACTCCCCTACCCTCCCCCTCCCGCACAGACCAAGAGGACTCGCCAAGGCCGCGTTCCATCCCCCTACCGCGGATCCGTTGGTGAATTCGTGCGTTTGTCCGTTTGTGTGTCTGTGGCTTGCGGCCCGCCGTGATGTCCGACCTTGCTCGTGGAGGACGACCTTGAGGGGGGATGAACGGGGTAGGTGTGGGAATGGGGAGAGGAGGGAAGAGAGGGAGAGAGGGAGAGGGACGGAGGAAGGAAGAGAGAGAGAGAGAGAGAGAGAGAGAGAGAGAGAGAGAGAGAGTATGAGAGAGAGAGAGAGAGAGAGAGAGAGAGAGAGAGAGAGAGAGAGAAAGAAAGAAGGTAGATAAATGAACATGTCCCTCGATAATCTCCCCACCTCTCTCTCTCTACCTCTCTCTCTGTCTCTCTCTTTCTCACACCTGCCACCTCTCTTCTCTCTCTTCTTTCTCTCTCCTCTCTCACTTTCTCCCTATCTCTCTCTCTCTCTCTCTCTCTCTCTCTCTCTCTCTCTCTCTCCTCTCTCTCTTTCTTTCTCTTTCTTTCTTTCTTTCTCTCTCTCTCTCTCTCTCTCTCTCTCTCTCTCTCTCTCTCTCTCTCTCTCTCTCTCCATACAAAAGAGTTTCAATGAACTCAACTGACTGCTGACTGACTGACTGCCTGACGACTTTCGCCCTCACGGAGTACCAACGAGAAAATGGCTGCTGACTGACTGAAATGCTGTGAATATAAATTGCAGCTTTCGCCCTCACGGAGTACCAACGAGAAAATGGCGCGATATGAAATGTGAATATAAATTGCATTTCCCAGAAATACTGAAAAGCTGTTTGTGCTTCCGAGCTCGAATAAAAACAAAAAACAAAACAAAAAAACAAAATGAAAGACAATTCCTCCGCCCTTTCCCTCTCCCCTCTCCCCTCCTCCCTCCTCCTCTCCCGCCCTCCCTCCCTCCCTCCCTCTCACTCATACACACACCTCCATCCGTACCCAAACACGCACAGGCGAGGGGTAAGGGGCAGAGAGGGGGCAGGGTAGAGAGAGGAGAGGAGAGTAGAGGAGTAGAGAGAAGTAGAGAGGAGAGGAAGAAGAAGCGTAGGTGAGACATCAAACAAAACTGTCGTCTCCACCCGTAGACTTCCACACACACACACACACACACACACACACACACACACACACACACACACACACACACACACACACACACACACACACACACACACACACACACACACACACACACACACACACGACTAACACGACTACACACACTTAGTCTGTCGTAATAGCTAATGACCTTGGTCTAACATTAAATGCAAAAATGCTTGATACAATAGTCGATGGTCTTCCTACTGCACGCCATTTTGGTGTTATTTCCTACTGCCGCTATCGGTGATAATAACAATACCTGCTACATGATAACGGGATGCAATAACAACAAAGGAATCAGAGAGAGATGAGAGAGAAAGGGAAAGGGAGAGGGACAACGAGGGAGGAAGGAAGGGAGGGAGGGAGGGAGGGAGTAGGGAGGGAGGGAAGGAAGGAAGGAAGGGAAGGAAGGAAGGAGAGGGAAGAGGGAGGGAAAGGAGGGAGAGGGAGGGAGAGGGAGAGGGAGAGAGAGAGAGAGAGAGAGAGAGAGAGAGAGAGAGAGAGAGAGAGAGAGAGAGAGAGAGAGAGAGAGAGAGAGAGAGAGAGAGAGAATGGGTGGATGAATGATAAACACACACACACACACACACACACACACACACACACACACACACACACACACACACACACACACACACACACACACACACACACACACACACACACAC
>NC_091552.1:34937295-34939795 GCF_042767895.1 Penaeus vannamei | reverse complement strand
GCCTTCCTCTTGCCCCTGCCCCTGCCCCTTGCCCCTGGCCGAGACTGCTGCAGCTTCTCTTCTCGACTGCCCTCGCCGGGAGACGGATCGGACTTTTAGCTTTGTCCTGTCTCCTGGCTCTCCTCTTCATCTCTCTCTCTCTCATTCCTTCTCCCTCTCTCCCGCTTCCCCACTCCCTCTCCCTCTCTCTTCCCCTTCCACACTTTCTCTCCCTCTTCCTCACTAACTCTCCCTCTTCCCCTTCCTCACTCCCTCTCTCTCTTCCCCTTCCACACTTCCTCTCTCTCTTCCCCACTCCCTCTCCCTCTCCCTCTTCCCTTCCCCCTTCCATCCTCCCCCTCTCTCTCTCTCTCTCTCTCATCCCACTTACAGCAGTTACCTTACACCCCCACCCACTCGCCCACCTCGCCTTCGAAGTCCTTACCGACCCTAAACTGGGGCAAGCATCGTGTTCACACCTGCGATCGGCAAGCTATGGATGACATCACCACCCGACTTTATTACAGAGGTTATCCAATTCCTTCTCTCAACTCTTCTTCCCTCTTTTTTTTCTTTTCTTCTACTACTTCTACTATTACTATCTTTGCTACTACTTCTCTCATGTATTCCTGCTGTACCATTTTCTTTCTCTGGGAGAAAGATAAGATTTGTGTTAATTAGTGAGAGAGACGGGGTGATCGAGCTAAACTGCTTCTGTAACGTACCTGCATCTCAGTTTAGCGCCGCCCTTAGGTGAGTAACGGATGTGTTAGGAATGCGTGTGTACGTGTGACTGTGTGTGTGTCTCGTATCATATATTTGTGTATGTTGCTGTTGCTTTCTGTGCAGCATTTAGTGTGTAACACGTCTGAGCATTGCAGATTCAATGTAACTAAATCTACAAGTTATGTAACGTTAAGTAAAGGTGTTACAATCTTCAAAATTAGGTAACGCATTGCTCTTTTCATTTGGATGGACTATATCAAGTTTGGAAATAGTAAACCGTCCACTCGTCCCGAATGTGAGATTATACTAAAAGTTCTGGGATGAGACGAACATTTAGCAAGAGACACTATTTATCGGCAGGAAGCACTAGGAGCGCCTGCTTGGAAATGTTTACAATATTTTAGTGGAAATAGCCTACAATTTACGGTTAACTGGGGGCGGCAAAGTCCTTCGTAAATTGATGGCTCTCAGCAGAACGCGCTCGAGGAGGGAGATATAAAACCCTCGGAGAACTCTTCTCGCGCGCGCGCCTCCGCTCGGCCAATTCCCGGGCCGAATGAATGCATTGAGAAGCGCGAAGACCTGCCGAGGAAACAGCGGAAAGGATAAAGGTCGGAATTGATTACGGCATTTTGAATCTTACCTATAGTTTCCGTATTGAGAAAAAATGAGACGAGGAGGCGGGAAAGAAGTTAGAGACAAAAAATTGTGCAAGGAAGTGTGTGCAAGTGCAAGAAGTATTGGTTACTGAAGTGGAGGACGACAAGCACTGGAAAAATGCGTCTAAAATAGGTTGGGAGTGGGTGACGCCCTCGCAGACGAAGGGTTAGGAGAGAAAGATGCAGCGACTGAGAGAGAGGCAAAGCGAATGCGAGAGAGGGAGAGTAGAAAGCAACGGACGAGGAATGAGCGAGAGCAAAGGAAACGGGAGGTGGGAGAGGGGAGCAGACAGTATATCGTAAGTCTAAAAAGTTTTCGCACCGACGAGAGAAAAATCGAGGCCAAATTGCGCCGGATCCTGAGTCGGAGGCTTTTCAGCAGGGGAGCGAGACCGGCGCAGCACACCAAGTGAGATTTAGTGTTGTCAGGGAAAGAAGCGAGCGAAATTTCCCGCGCGAATGGGAAGTGATGTGAAGAGCCCGCCTCGGCTCCGCTGGCCCGGCTCGCTAGAACCGCATGCGGCGCCGGTAGGCGGACTCGCGCTGCCGCCATGTGCGACCATACGTCTCGATTCTTATCTTCGGGTCATTTTCTTCTGTTTCATTGCATATGTTGCATGCAATTTCGGTCTGCTTTTTTCTTTCTTTTGTCTTTTTTATTTTTCTTTCTTTTCTTTTCTTTTGTGTGCTTGTATGTATTTGAGTGTTTCTGCGTCTGTGTCGGTGTGTACGTGTTTGTGTTTGTATGTGTGTGCACTGTGTGTAAGTGTGTGCATGTGTCGTATAACAATGAAACAAAATATAGCAAATTAAACTCCACACATGTGTAAACTTACGGATTCTAGTAAAACTCCATCAGTCAAATTCGCATTACAGGCGATACGTATACCATGTTTGGCAGGGCATTTCAACAATACCAATATATCAGCGAACAAAGGACATTTACACTCAACATAGGACAAATCATTGCTTTGATCCTCGTGACGACCAGTGCAATATTGATTAAACTGAAACGAGAGGGAAAGAGAGAGAGAGGGATAAGAAGAGGGAGAGAGAGAAAGAGAGAGGGGAGTGGATGGAGAGAGAGACAGATGATGGGGCGGAATAGAGGGAGAGGCGGGGAGAGAGACAAAGAG
>NC_091552.1:34930434-34931795 GCF_042767895.1 Penaeus vannamei | reverse complement strand
AAGGGGAAGAGGAAGAAAAGCAGGCTAAAGAGAAGGAGGCAGGTGTCGGAAGGAAGGAAGAGGAAGAAAAGAGCGGATTAGAAGAACAGACACAAGGGAAAGTACCCGAAGGAACCGTACCACCTGAAGTTGCCATCTGGAAGCGAAGGCGACGCACGGGAAGGCGGGGGAGAGCGGAAAGCCAACCGCAGTGAGGAGAAAAAAATAAGAAACCACGGAAGAGAACGTAAGAGGACGAGGAGAGGAAGAGAAGGGGCATACGAGGAGTGACGAAGAAGTAGCAAGAGCAAGAGCCTGTATCCAAACGCAGCTTTAAATTCCCTGACAACGGGAACCGACGCTTCCAGGCTCCCCCCACCCCACCCCCACCCCCCCTCCAACCTTCCTGATGCCCTTCCGGCCGCCATCTTTGCCCGTATCAACAGGTAGAAGAAAATAAATGCATAAGGATGTACGCGAGTAAATGCGACATGACCGCTCGAAAATTATCAAAAAAAATACAACAAACACTGGAAGCAAATTATTGGTCTAAACACACACACACACACACACACACACACACACACACACACACACACACACACACACACACACACACACACACACACTCGCCGATCATGATGATTACAAGGAAGATAACGCCAACGACAACGACGACGACGATGAAAACGAAATCACAGACATGCGAGTAAACCCAATATCTGGCTGACGAAGGATTCGCTACACGCCCAAGACAACGGCCCTGGAATGGAACGCATCTCGGCTGGACTGCGAAAGGAATGGCTGGCTCGATTTACCCACGTCGGCGCATGCGTAAATACACTGTACGGATACACAGATAGATAACAGATAGGTAGACTGATGGATATAAATAACACGCACAGAAAGAGTGAGTGAGTGAGTGAGTGAGTGAGTGAGTGAGTGAGTGAGTGAGTGAGTGAGTGAGTGAGTGAGTGAGTGAGTGAGTGTGTGTGTGTGTGTGTGTGTGTGTGTGTGTGTGTGTGTGTGAGAGTGTGAGAGAGAGAGACGAGAGAGAGAGAGAGAGAGAGAGAGAGAGAGAGAGGAGATAGAGAGAATGAGAGAGAGAGAGAGAGAGAGAGAGGGAGGGAGAGAGAGAGAGAGAGAGAGAGAGAGAGAGAGAGAGGGAGGGAGAGAGTGTATGAGACAGAAATAATGGCCAACTTCAACGGGGGAAAGAGAACAACCTCACCATCTTTAAGCATTCCATTACCTACGACTTCGTCCTCTTCCCCCAACCCCTTCCCCTTCTTCCCCTCCCCCTTCCCTTCTTCTCCATCCCCTTCTTGCCCTTCTCATTCTCCTTTCCATTCCTCCTTCCCCATCCCCTTCTTCTCCTCCTC
>NC_091552.1:34915434-34917934 GCF_042767895.1 Penaeus vannamei | reverse complement strand
CACGAACACACACACACGCGCAAACACACACGCACACACACACATACACACACACACACACACACATCCGCGAATAACAATCAATCGGACGGAAATCCCAATACGAACACGAATATGATTAAAACCCAAGACACCCAAATGTACGAATGAAAGCAGAAGCGGGAGAAGCGAGGTCGAAACGGCACACACGCCTCGAACAAGACGCACGGCACTGACCAGTCGTCAACCTAGTCTATCCCAAGCAGCGCCCATCCCATCCATCCTATCCTAACCTATCCCACGGCCACACACCCCTACCCCCACCAACGCCACCCAACCCTATCCCGATCCACCCCACCCCATCCTACCCCCACCAACACCACCCCTATCCCGGCCCACCCCGCCCCTATCCCGGCTAATCCCATCCTATCCCGGCCAATCCCAGCCCGGCCAGCCAACCGCCTGACGTGCAACAGCTGGACAGTAATTGTTGCTGCCTGTGCGGTCACCATTGCAATTACCGGCAACCGTTACCCGTGTAATGGTAACTCCCTTTCCCTCCTCCCTAAGCCTCGCTCGCTCGCTCGCCTCACCCCGGCCACTCATCCTCGTCTCGCCTCCTCTCCTCTCTTCTCGCCTCTGCTCCTCTCCTCCTCCTACCGTTTCGTTTCGTCTCCGTCTCGTTCATCCGTGCTGCGTGCTCCCTCATCCCTGCACTAACATTCTCTCTGTCTGTCTGTCTGTCTGTCTGTCGCTCGCTCGCTCTCTCTCTCTCTCTCTCTCTCTCTCTCTCTCTCTCTCTCTCTCTCTCTCTCTCTCTCTCTCTCTCTCTCTCTCACCACTCTTTCACTCACTCTTTCACTCACTCTTTCACTCACTCTTTCACTCACTCTTTCACTCACTCTTTCACTCACTCTCTCTCAATCACTCCTTCTCCCTCTCTCTTTTTCTGTCTCTCTCTCTTAATCACTCACGCTCCCTCTCTCTTTCTCTCTTACTCAATCACTCACTCATTCTCCCTCTTTCTCTCCTACTACTATTACTACGCCCCCCCCCCTTCCCGAGGTCCAAACGGGCAACACCTAGGGGGTCCTCGCCATTAGCTTCTACAGCGTTACCCCAATTTAGGGAATTGAGATTAAAGACCTCCAACGCATGTCCTCCTGTACCCCCCCCCCCTCTTGCCCTGTACTCCCCATATTCTTCACCCTTGCCCTAGTCAATGGGAGTGGGAGAGGTAAAGGAGGAGGGAGTGGGAGTGGGAGAGAGGGAAGAGGAGGGAGTGGGAGAGGGGAAAGAGGAGGGAGGGAGTGGGAGAGGGGAAAGAGGAGGGAGTGGGAGATGTGAAAGAGGAGGGAGTGGGAGAGAGGAAAGAGCAGGAAGTGGGAGAAGTAGAGAGGAAAGAGCAGGAAGTGGGAGAGAAGAAAGCAGGGAGTGGGAGAGGGGAAAGAGAAGGGGGCAGGGAGAGGGATAGGAGGGAGTAGGAGAGGGGAAAGAGAAGGGGGCAGGGAGTGGGAGAGAGGAAGGAGAGGGGTGAGGGAGTGGCCTATACAAACCTTTCTTTCGCCCTAATTCCGCGAAAGGAGCGCGCTATCGTATGGGCACTGGTGGTTATGACGATGGAAACACGCACACGCTTCTCCCTGCTATGTCAACCCACGCCACGTATCCTTACATACACTCGAACACTAATGTATGCACATATACACAGACATGCAAACACGCAACCACACACTGCATAAACACAGATACAACAAAATAAAATAAAAAACAAAATGAAACACACACACACACGCACACAGTCAACTCCTCCCATAAAACACCAGAAAAAGCAACACCTTCCCCCCCCCGCCCCCCTTCCCACTCCCACTCCACTCTACCCCCCTCCCCCCCCCCCACCCGACCCGGCCTTGGGTTCACCTGGCCAATCCACCCATGGCATTTCCTCCGCGCGTGTTCCCCGGTGAATCCATCATTATTCGCTTACTTTTTTTCCATTTATCTATTTATTTATCGCCAGTTCTCTTCTTCTTCCGCACTTGATTCAGAGTTCTTCTTTTTTTCTATTTATTTTTTTTCTCCCCCTTTCCTTTCTCTTCTCCCCTACTTCCGTTTTCTCTCATTCTTCTACCAACTCATGACGAGGAAGACGAAGACGATGACGATGATGACTGACCATGATAACGATGACAAAAAAAACACCGATGGCGAAGAGGAGAGAAAAGGAAATTCGATGATAAAACGTACATGGGATATGGGAGGAGGCAGAATGAAGACGAAAAAAAACAAATCAACAAAGAGGGAACAACAGTCAGTGGAGATAAAAAGGGGGAAGGAAAGAAGAGCCAAAAAAGAAAAAAAAAGATGGAGAAAAGAAAAAGACGAAGACATGAACTAAAAAAACAAGTCAGAAATGAGCTAAAACGACGAAACGAAAGGGAAAAAACACAAAGCGATAGAAGATTACTAATACTACTGCTAAAAATAATTTAAAAAAAACATTATTACTTTTATTTTTATT
>NC_091552.1:34902934-34905434 GCF_042767895.1 Penaeus vannamei | reverse complement strand
CGCCCCCCATTTCTCCTCGCGACGGTGCCCCGCCGGCGAAGATGCCCGCGCACGCGAGAGGCCTCGCTCCGTGCGAGCGTCCGCCGCCGCTCCCGCCGGACCTCTTCTGCGCCAGCGGGGAAACGCGGAAACAATTCGGTGTGAGGGCAGCTGTGCCGACGCGCGCGCGCTCACACACGTTTCTAGGTGTACGTGGGTGCGTGCGATTGTGCAGGTGTTACAAAAAGCAGGTACGACCTTGCTGAGAAGGCCACGGAGAGTTCTACTTACACACATACATACATACATAAATGCATATACACACACATACACACAGACGAACCTTTGCCCTAATCTAACGCCATCTCGTCCCACGCAATCGCTCAAAAATTCCGTTTCTGCAAACAGCGAAAGCAAAAAGCGCCTCAACCATACGCCAAGCACACGCCTCACGGAAACACCAAAAGAAAACGGAACTGCGAGACAGACGTAACAAACACAGAAGAGAAGCCATAACGACGAACCGAACAAACGCACGACCGAAAGGCGAGACAACAGCGCATAAACAAACAAGTAGAAAAACAAAAGAAACGACAGGGCAGCAACAAGGCAGCGGTCGACATCAACTAATAGGTTTCCCGGTCGGAATTTCCCCTCCCCAACCCTCTCCTCCTCCCCCTCTCCCCTCCATCGCACCGAGGCGTGCAGGTGTAACGGGCCCCGCGAACACCTGTGCGCCCCCTCCCCCTCCCCCTCTTCAAGGCCGAGAGCGAGGACACGCAGAGCAAACATCTGTCGTTGTCCCCCTCCCCCCTCACCCTCCCCAACCCCCTTCTCCCAGTTCCTCTTACATCATCATCACTTCTCTTTCGATCTTGCTCTTCCCGTTCCTCTTCCTCCTCCCTTTACTCGTTCTCTCTTCCCGTGCTTACGTGTCTTATCTAACTCCCGTTTTTTTCGAAATTAAGGTAAATGTCCTAAAACAATATTCCCAGTACTATCAAAAACTGCAAGAATGTGGATAACACCATTAACACCATAAACAATAATGATGACAACAACAAACAGTAATAATGATGATAACTACACGCATGATACTAATACTTATACTAATACGAATGCCAATACGACTATTATTATTACTACTACTGCTACCATTTCTAATAACAATGCGATGGTAATAATAATAATAATAATAATAATAATAATAATAATAATAATAATAATAATAATAATAATAATAATCATAATCATAATCATAATAATCATAATAATCATAATAATAATAATAATAATAATAATAATAATAATAATAATAATGATAATAATAATAATAATGATAATAATAACAATAATAATAATAATAATAATAAAATGATGATGCTGATAAACAATAACATAATTCGAAATCTAGAAACCCTCTACGCAGAAAATCCCCTTCACGCTCCGAGATCAAGGACGCGGTATTCGACCAACCAGCTGACAAACAAACAAACAAACGAGACACAAACCGGAAAACGCAAATACGCACGAACGATGGCAAGTGTGTGTGTGTGTGTGGGGGGGGGAGAATACGAATAGAGAAGGAAAAAAAGAGAGAGAAACAGGAGGAAAATACGCAGGGTAGAAAGGGGTGGAGAAAAAGACGAAAGAGCGGGAGAAAAGGAGAACGAAAAAATAGCGACGGGGGCGAAAACGAGAAAGGCAAGAGAAAAGAAGAAGAAGAAGAAGAAACACGAAAAAGACAAAGAAACCTAATGTGGTAGGAGACGAAAGGCTGAGAATAACAAGGAAAGAACAGAAAAGATAAGAAAACAGAAAGAAAAACACAAGAAGAGAAAAGCAAAACGGGGAACGAAGAGAGAAAGAAGAAATAAACAACGAATACGGAAAGATTAAAATCCAACTCCCTTTCCCTCCTTCACCCTTCCCTACACGCCCTATTTTTAACCCCGGCCGCACCACATGGGGGGTCGTCGCTCGCTGCCGCCGCCGCCGTCGCCGCCGCCCTACCAACTCACGCGCCCGCGGCACCTTGCTGGCACCCCATGGCACATGCCCAGCTCTCCTCTCTCCTCTCCTCTCTCTCTCTCTCTGTGTACATGCACCAGCGGAGGAAGAGAATACAAGGGTGAAACACAACATGGAGAGGGGGAGAAAGAAATATATATAAAAAACACACACACTACATTATATATATATATATATATATATATATATATATATATATATATATATATATATATATATATATATATATATATATATATATATGCATATGTGTGTATATGTATATATATATATATATATATATATATATATATATATATATATATATATATATATATAGTGAGAGAGAAGAGAGATAAAGAAAGAGAGAGAAGAGAGAGAAAAGAGATGAGAGATGAGAAGGACCCTCGGTGATTCTTAGCGGAAAACAGAATTCACCGGCGTTCACCAGATTTCCCAACACCTTCGAATCGCCATCATAACACCGCCTTCGCTTCGCCCTCGCCGCCAC
>NC_091552.1:34872934-34885434 GCF_042767895.1 Penaeus vannamei | reverse complement strand
GAGGAGGAGGGGGTAGGAGGAGGAGGAGCAGGAGGGGGGTAAGAGGAAGAGGACGGGGAGGAGGAGGAGGACGGGGAGGAGGAGGAGGACGGGGAGGAGGAGGAGGAGGAGGAGGAGGAGGAGGAGGAGGAGGAGGAGGAGGAGGAGGAGGAGGAGGAGGAGGAGGAGGAGGGGTAAGAGGAAGAGGACGGGGAGGAGGAGGAGGACGGGGAGGAGGAGGAGGAGGAGGAGGAGGAGGAGGAGGAGGAGGAGGAGGACGACGACGACGACGAAAAAAAGGAAGGAGGACGACGACGAAAGGAAGGATGAAGGGGGAAAGTAGAGGAAGAGGAGAAGGATGAATATGACAAATAGGAGGGGAAGGTAGAAGAAGAGAAAAAGAAGGAAGTGGAAGAAGATGAGGAAGGTAAGTATGAGGGGAAGGTAGAGGCAGAGAAGGAGCAAGAGAAGGAGGCGGCAGCGGAGGAAAAGGAAGTGGAGGAGAAAGAAAAAAAAAGGAAAAGGAGCATTAGGAGCGATCATATTCCTTCCCTAAGACTTGGGGATGACAGGGCGGGGAGGCGCAAGGGCAAACCGCAGGAATCTCGCCTCACTCTCAGGGAGGGAAGGATGCAGGGCGGAAGGGCGGAGGGGACTGTGACGAAGGGAGTATGAACGGAAGGGGAAGTGGGCACGCATAAATAAATAAATATACACGCCAATAAAAGCAGATACACTAAGTAGGTACATAGATATAGATACAAAAATATAAAGAGAGCCAGGCGTACACGGATAGATCTCAATCGCATAAAATAACAATAATAGTAATAATAATAATAATAATAATAATAATAATAATAATAATAATAATAATAATAATAACAACAACAAAAATAACAGCAAACACCGTCAAATCTGAAAAGCCTCATTTGCATAAAATCCCGGAGATTCGCCATTCCCTCCTCCGCTCCTGGCAAAGCTTTCCGTCGCATACAACGCCCGACCAGATAAAGCGGCCGCAACAAAATGGCACATCACAAACATAGACACTAATCCATACTTGTATTAAGGAAAATGCAAAAAAAGAAATAGGGAAGAAAAATTAATCACACCATCATAAACATATATACCAATTCATAGTTATTTTAAGAATGAAAAAAGAAACAAAACCGCAAAAACACACGCAATAATAGAATTCTCAGACGCCAGAGCACAAGCCTTTCACCGCCCCTTTATCGGCGAAGTAAACAAATACCAAACAATACAGGTGGGCGTAAAATATGCACACAAATAGGCACAGGTCGACTTTGTTTTTGTTTTGATCATTCTTTTTTTTAATCAAACGAGTATGGCTAATGAGGCGAAGAAAGATGATGATAACGGAGATAGAGGCGAGGAGACGGAATTATCATAATAATAACTAGTAATAGTAATAGTAATGATAATGATGATAATGATAATAGTAATAATAACAACAATAACAATAACAATAATAATAATAATAATAATAATAATAATAATAATAATAATAATAATAATAATAATAATAACAATTACAATAATAATAATAATAACGATAATAATAGTAATTATAAAAATATAGATATCACGATAATAATAGTAATTATAAAAATATAGTAATCACGATAATAATAGTAATTATAAAAATAATAGTAATAATAATAATAACAATACTAACAATAACAATAATGATCATAATAACCACAACAACAATAACAAAAACTACACTAACAATAAGATAAAAATGATGACGAAAGGAGGAGAAAAAGGACGAACAGGAGAAGGCAGAGAAGGAGTGGCTTACCCCCCCCCCCATCCCCTCTCATCTCCCCCCTCCCCCTCCTCCCCAGATGAGGCCCAGCGTTCAGAATCTGTCGCTCAAACTACAGGAATGCAATTACCCTGTGCGAGAGATGAGGAATGTGGGGGGGGGGGTGGAGAGAGGAGAGAAGGAGGGGAGGAAGGGTGGAGGAGAGAGGGAGAGAGGAGAGAAGGAGGGGAGGAAGGGTGGAGGAGAGAGGGAGAGAGGAGAGAAGGAGGGGAGGAAGGGTGGAGGAGAGAGGGAGAGAGGAGAGAAGGAGGGGAGGAAGGGTGGAGGAGAGAGGGAGAGAGGACAGATGGGTGGAGGAGAGAGAAAAGAGAGGGGAAAGGACAAGAGGGTGGGGGATGGGAGGGGAGAGGAGAAGAAAGAGGACAAGGAGGACGAGGAGAGACCGAGGAGGAGGAGGAGGAGAAGGAGGAAGAGAAGAAGCAGGAGGCGGAGAAGCCAAAACAGCAGCACCTGCCATTCATCCCTCCTTTTTCCATCTCCTTCCCACCCCCTCCCCCTCTCCCCCTTCCTCCACCTCCTCCATCGCCTCTTCCCTTTTTTCCCTCTCCAACTCTTTCCTTCTCCCTTCCCCCCCTCCCTCTCCTTCTCTACTCTTCTTCCCTCCCTCTCCCTCCACTCTACTCCTCTCCTCTTCCTCCCTCTTTTTCCTCTCCTTCCCCCTTCCCTCTCCTTCCTTACTCTTCTCCCCCCCTCCCCTACCCTCCCCTCTCTCCTATACCCCCCCCCCCAAAAAAAAAGGTCTCGGTAACACGCTACGCCGAGTCGATGACGAGTCAATGAGTCGATGAATCAGGTCGATAAAGGCGTCGAATCCGATGGGGAAAATGAGGAAGATGAGTCGAGAACAGCGAGAAGTAACCGGGCGAGCGAACACGGGAGGCGGCGACAGTGAGAAGAGGAAGAGGAGGAAGAGGAGGGTGAGGAGGAGGAGGGAGAAAGGGACGAGGAGGGGGGAGAGGAGGAGGAGGAGGGGGAAAGGGACGAGGGAGGGGGAGAGAGAGGAGGAGGAGGAGGAGGGGGGAGAGGAGGGAGGAGGGAGAAAGGAGGAGGAGGAGGGAGAGAAGGAAGAAGGAAGGAGGAAGAAAGGTAAGAGGAGAAGGTAGAAAGAGCGAAGAGAAGAGAAAGAGAAGAGAAGAAACGAGACGAGAGGAGAAGAGAAAGGAAGAGAAAGAAGAGGAGCAGAGGGGAAGGAGGGGAGGGGGAGGCAAGCGGAAATAAGGTCGGGCGCGAGGTGGGGAAATCAGCGCGCGAGATAGCAGCGGCAGGAAACGGCGGCCTTGGCGAGGGGAAGAATGGCAGGGCGCGAGTGAGAGGGCGCCCAGGATATCGTGGTGGGGAGAAGGGGAGAGGGGGAGAGGGGGAGAAGGGGAGAGGGGAGAAGGGAGAAGGGGAGGGGGAGGGAGAGGAGGGAGGGAGAGTGGGCGTCTGGGATATCGGAGGGGAGAGAGAGGGAGGGAGGGGGAATGGAGAGAGGGACGGTGCCCAGGATATCAGGGGAGAGGGAGAGAGAGAGAAGGGAAGGAGGGAGAGATACAGAAAGAGAGAGAAAGACCGACAGACAGACAGTATGGAGGGAAGGGGAGGGGGGGGGGAGAGAGAAGAGAGAAAGAGAGAGAGTGAGAGAGAGAGACAGAGAGAGAGAGCGAGCGAGAGAGAGAGAGAGAGAGAGAGAGAGAGAGAGAGAGAGGGGGAGAAGAGGGGGGAGGGGGAGAGAGAGGGGGAGAGAGAGGGAGAGAGGGAGGGGGAGAGGGAGGGAGAGAGAGAGAGAGATTAGAACAGGAGACTCGAAAAGAAAAGGACGAAGGGAAAGAGGGAAGAGGGGAGAGGAATAAGAAGACGGGGAAGAAAAAGAAAGGGAAAAAGAGGTAGAAAAACGTAGTAATGAAGAGGGGAGGGGAAGCGAACGAAAGAAAATCGCCGGAGGCCCTGCCGCCCCAGTGAAAACACCGCACCGCCTGAATACTAATTTCGTAATAATGTTAACAATACGAATAACAAAACGAACGGTAACGATAACAGCAACGCTATTACTAACAATAAAATAACAATCGCCACAGCAATGACGATGATGATGATGTCAATATCCAAATAATAATAATAACGACGACGACGATGCTAATTACAACAAACAGAACGATAACAATGACAAAATTACGTGTCTTGCAGGATTCTCCGGCCGCCCGATCCTCCCGGATGCTCTCCTCCTCCGCCCGAGGGGAAAACACCGGCGGGAGAAGCGAAGGAGGCGGGAGAGAGACGGGAGGAATGGAGAGAAGTGGCGAGGGAGAGGAGGAGATGTAGAAGGCAAACAGGAGGGAAAAGATACATGAGCGCTTATACATACACACAGCCACGTGCATCTATACATTTTGCTGTCATTTCTTTACGTTTTGGAGCTTGCATCTCCTTCTCACGGACATCTAAAAAGCGAGATAATGGAAACTCTTGCGACGCATTTTTACATCGAGTGCGAGTGACCCAAGGATCCAGGTACGCAGGAGAGGCAGCAGGAGAGCTGGGGCTCCGACGGGCGAGGTGAAGCCTCCCCTCCGAGCGCTGACGAATGCCACTCGGGCGGGAGCCGAAGGCCGCTGCCCCTGGGACGACGGCGAGGGCTGGAGCGGAGGTCGAGCCACTCCCAGGGCTGACGAGCTGAGGACGGCCGCCCTGCACCTTATCAAGAACTACAGACCTTGAGACTGATTGTACAGACTGCAGCGACGCTCCCCCGGGCTCTTGGGATTCTGAAAGTGGGATTCAAGCCCTCCCGAGACCGACGCCAGGGCTGGGCTGAGGAGGGCTCTACCCAACGAAACTTAAAGGGGAATCGAGAACGCGACCCCTCGCGCTGAGGGACGTTCAAGACGACAACCCCGGCCGACGACCAAGTCAAGGAAAAGGCTACGCCAGAAAACTCTTTAAACGGAACAAACATAAACTTGCCACTGCTACAACCCCTACATCGAGAGTTAAGGGAAGTTAACGTTAGCTGATCCCACGGCCGCTTAAAAGAGCTCTTCGAGGCGATCACTCCAAAACCGAAGGGATCAAGAGACTCCAACTCTCCGGGAGCAGAGGCAGCACGCCTCAGCGCCTCTCCTGCCGAGACGAGACCTGCCCCGAAGACCTCCCATCAAAGAGGCCTTCTTCGGGACTCCACTCCTAGGCCCTAGGAGGATTGAGAACTCCCAACTCCCAAGGATCGAGGAGTGACTGCTCGCTACTCTCACTTCCGCTGCCGCCCGGCCCCCGCGCGCCACACACTCCACAATACCTCTTTAAGGTATCTCGACACCCGGGCAATACTCGCGCTAAACCGGCGCGCGGGGTGTGGCCAAAAAGGGGAGGGGGAGGGAGAGGGCGTAAAAGACGAGATGGAAGGAGATGAAGGAAGGAGATAGAAGGGCGCCGCCGGGGAACGAGGTGGGGCGGGGGAGGAGAAGGGAGGGGGGGACGAAAGAAAAAGGAGGTGGCGAAGGAGAGGGACCAGAGGGCGACAAGAAGAATCACGGAGGAGAACGACGAAGAACATCGAATGAATAAAGTCAGCGGACAGAAGGCACGCGAGAAAAATGGAAGAGGAACACAAAACGGAAAACGGGAAAGGCGAAACCGGAATGACGAGGCCGAAACACGCACAACGCCACGAGCACCGACGAGGAAGTTAGCGAAATGAGACCGCGAAATACAGATGCTCTCCCACGATAACATAAGAACGCGAAAAGAAAACGGAGAAGGGCACCCTGTCATAATTAAGATGATAAAAGGTGAAAGAGTAGAGGGTGCGGAACGCTGGGTATAGAAGCTCTGGTAAGGGGGGAGGGGGAGGGATAGAGATAAATAGATGGATAGTGAGCAACAGATCGACAGAGAAGGAAAGATGGCAAGAGGGGCGGGGCAGGTGGAAGGGGATAAGGTAGGGGGAGAGAAAGAAAGAGAGAAAGAGTTAGAGAGAGAGAGAGAGAGAGAGAGAGAGAGAGAGAGAGAGAGAGAGAGAGAGAGAGAGAGAGAGAGAGAGAGAGAGAGAGAGAGAGAGAGAGTGAGGGGTGAGGGGAGGGAGAGGGAGAGAAAGCGGAAGAAGGGAAAGCGAAGGAGAGGGAGAGAAAGGGAAGGGGAAAGCGAGAGGGAGAGAGGGAGAGGGAGAGAAAGAGGGGAAGGGGGGAAGCGAGAGGGAGTGAGGGAGGGAGAGAGGGAGAGAGAGAGAGAGAGGGAGAGAGAGAGAGAGAGAGAGAGAGGGAGAGAGAGAGAGAGAGGGAGAGAGAGAGAGAGAGAGAGAGAGAGAGAGAGAGAGAGAGAGAGAGAGAGAGAGAGAGAGAGAGAGAGAGGGTGAGGGAAAGGGAAAGGGAGAGGGAGAGGGAGAGGGAGAGGGAGAGGAGAGGGAGAGGGAGAGAGAGAGAGAGAGAGAGAGAGAGAGAGAGAGAGAGAGAGAGAGAGAGAGAGAGAGAGAGAGAGAGAGAGAGAGAGAGAGAGAGAGAGAGAGAGAGAGAGAGAATAAGAGAAAGATCAAAATAAAAAAAATGGAGGGCGAGAAATAGAATGAGAGAGAGCGCGCGCAACAGACTGAGCGAGAGAAAACACACACAAACACACACACACACACACAAAAGCGAGACGTGTGTTCCTCGCACCGTCTCGAAGCGACGTATTATAAATAGTCAAGTGCCCAGACGGTGACGCAACACCCGTCCGTCCGTTATTTCCCCTTCCCGTGCTATACCCCCCTATTGCCCTTCACCCCCTCCCCACCCACATGCCTACCTTCCGGGCACTCAGGTCATACAGGTAAGTCAGGTCAGGTCGCGCTTATCATGGGGTCATACCAGGTTAAAACCCCACTATGACCTTGGTAACTACTTCCAAATCAGCAGCAATAATAATACACCAAAGGGTATTGGTAACGATTATTGCAAATAAAATAATAATATTAATAGTAACTATAAAATTATATAAATAGCAATAACAATAATAGTGATGACAACGGAGATTGTGATAATGTGATCATTAATAATAATAATAATAATAATAATAATAATAATAATAATAATAATAATAATAATAATGACAACAACAACAATAATAATAACGAAAATAATAATAATAATAATAATGATGATTAGGATAATGATGATGATGATGACGATAATAACAACAAAAACAAAAAATAACAACCGCATCGACACCCATAAGAAAAACGATCATTAATTACCATTACCCTCATCACTACCATCATCAGAATCACCTTTCAACTCTTTGGTATCGCACCACCACCATCACCCGACCTCGCCTCCCTGGTGTCTATGGCGAGTATTTCGGAAGCACAATCAGCTTATTGTTACTTTGTAGGGCTCCCCCGAAGGCCTTGAATCATTACAGCGGCGGCGATAGCGACGGTGCCAGTGCGAGAGCAGAGAGGGAAGAAGTGAGAGAAAGAGTAGACGTCAACAAAAGAAAAAAGGCTTTAGATCGGCCGAGACGGCAAGAGAGACAGGAGACAGCCCGACGGCCGGAGAGCAGCGGTATAAATACCAGCCAGGGCCCGACAGCCCAGAGCCGCACAACAGCATCCTCGCCGCCACCCAAGCCAGGCATCCCGGGTGCCACCAGTCGTCAACGCAGAGGAGGCACTAGCGGCAGCGGCGGCGGCGACACGAAACTCTTCCACCCTCGCCCTTCTGCCCCCTCCTCCTCTCCCTCTCCTTCTCCCTCTTCCCTTCCTCTTTCAACCCTATCTCTACCCAAGCCCGCTGGCCCCCTCCCGGCCCCTCGGCCCCTCCCTTCACCCCAATCCAACAATCCGAGCGCCGCGGCGGGGAAGGGAGGGAGGGAGGGAGGGAGGGAGGGAGGATGGAAGGAAGGTCAGGGTCAGAGTTCGCAGCTCGGTCACAGGGCCACCTCCTCTCCGTTCGGCCGCCCTTCCGTCAGGCTTGTCACATACTCCTCAAAAATTCTGGGCCTTTCTCTCCTCTCTTTCTTTCTCTTCTTCTCTCTTTTCCTTGTTCAACACCCCTCTCCTTCTCCCTTTCCCCTTCCCCTCACTCCCGAAAAAACAACGCTCTTCACCGCCTTCGCTATCATTATCCCCCTTCCAATTCCTTTTCCTTTCGTCCTCTCGCCAGGAATGAAATCTCCCTCCTATCTTCTTCCCCTTTCCCCCTTTTCTCTTTCTCTCCCCCCTACCCCCTTTCCTCTATCCTCCCTTCCTCCCTCCCTACGGGTGCTACTCCTACCCCCAGCTATCGATCCCAAGGGCCAGACTGTCCCCTTTGCCTTGCCTCCTCTCCTCTCCATCCCCTCTCTTCCCTCCCCTCCCTCCCTCCCCTGCTCCCCCGTTCCTCCACCCGCCCCTTCTTGCTCAGACTTCCATCGCTTGGCACCCGAAATGGCGCTCTGTGGCTCGCCCTGGCTCTGGCGCTCTGGCTTCCCCCCTCCCCGTCCTCTCCCTCTCCCTTTCTCACCCTCAGCCTCACCCGCTCTCTATCTTTCGAGGAAAATTATACATGAATTATATACAACTATCTAATAATATTCAATACATTAACCCATATTCATCAACCTGTTATTTTTTTTACATAATTACCACCATTAACAATAATGACAATAACACTACAACCACCATCATCATCGTTCCTACCTCCACTAAAAAAAACAAAGAAAGAAAAACTGTAAACCACAGAAAAAAGAAGGCAAACCGCAAAATACTATACACACACATACACACAAAAATCTATATTGCATTCACATCCTACTTCCACAATCACAACCCTTACAACCACCCCCCTTCCTCAAGAACTCCCCGATCCTCTTTCACTTTATAACCCCCCCACCCCGCTCCTGCCTCCTTCCTCTTCCATTCTTCCTTTACAACCTCACTCCCCCTTTTACAACTTTTATTTCCTCTCTTCCTCCCTTCTTTTACCACTCTCTCTCTCTCCCCACGCCCACTCCCCTAACCTCTTTCCAACTCTCTCTCTCTCTCTCTCGTTCCTTATTTTCCTACTATTTTCTTAGATCTCCCCTAAACCTCCCACGCACCCAACTATTAATATTTATCAAAATAATAACAATAATAATAACAACAACAACACTAACAAACACAATCCCAATAATAACAATAATAATCATTATCATCATCATACAAACTATAATGACAATAATAATAGCATTTGCAATAATAACCAGAATAGCATAATAATAACAATAAAACTAAACAAAATATTAACAATAACAATAAAAATAACAATAATAATATCAATAAATCATAATAAAAAACGATAAAATATAATCATCATTATCGTAACTATGAACATTATAATAATAAAAACAATAAAAATAACTGAACTTATTAACAAGAACAAGAATAATAACAATAGGTGGCAATAACAATAAAAACATCAACAATGATAGGAATAGTACCGTAACAAAAAAAAAAAAAAAAAAAATATAAAAAAAAATATATATATATATATATATATATATATATATATATATATATATATATATATATATATATATATAATAATGACGGGGATATTAATCACGGGAATGCAATTGTTAAAAAATAATAATAACTCCAACAGACAAAGACCAAAAATATTTTTTTTTGGAAAAAAACAAGTAACCGCAGTATTTTGCAGTGGCACCCCTAACCCTCTCAATAATAAACGAAATCTTAAAAATCAACCGCGATAATACGAATTAAAAAAGACTACCACACAAATATAACCAATAGTAAAAATGGTAATAGCCACAGGGAAAATAAAGCAGTACACCCCGTCAGTGCTCCCCCCCCCCCCCCCCGCATTCACAATCCTGGCACAGGATACCCGCCCACCTACGCAAGATGAAGCGGCAGCAAGCGAGCGGGGATGCGAGCAAGCAAGCAAGGCAGCGAGCCTCATTACAGGACCGCATGCAAGTTGCAGCACAATACATATCGGTGTCTTTCCGCCGTAACTAGTTTGAAACGTTCCCGAGCACACCTAAGTGGCCCAGCCCTGCCCTTGCGCCGCCTCTTATCCTCCTCACAGCATGATGACGCTATCAAAGGATGCACCTCTCGCTTCACTTGTATACATGCACATAAATACACACATGTGCGTCATTCGCTTCACTTGTATGCATGCACATAAATACATACATATGCACCTCTCGCTTCACTTACATACATGCACATAAATACACACATGTGCGTCATTCGCTTCACTTGTATACATGCACATAAATACATACATATGCACCTCTCGCTTCACTTACTTACATGCACATAAATACATACATGTGCATCATTCGCTTCACTTATGTACATGCACATAAATACATACATGTGCATCATTCGCTTCACTTATATATGCACACAAATACATACATGGATAAGTGCATACATATATACAAACACATAGACATATACATTTATATATACAGCATATATAGGTATACATGTTAATATTCTACGAGATGACTGAAGCTACAGCGGATCCCAATAGACCTACATCGACACATGCGGTGTTGAATGTCCTAATGAAAATGGCGGACACGTCAGGTTACAATCACGCGCACTGATCGAAATGATAATAACACAAAAAATGATGACATCATCAAATAATTCCTTAACAAGAATTGCCGCAGGACCATCGCACGAACAAAAACAAAATCAAGAGTGAAGAAATTTCTAATAATGCGTAATAGTTACAGTAATGACCATCAAAATGACAGTAACAGCAATGACAATAAGGATGATACATAATAAAAACTATATAACAATAACAATAATAATTGCAATGATACTGAATATAAATACCAGGGCATTGACGATAATAGAGAGCGCCACGACAGCAAAAAATAACAATAACAGCAATAATAATAAACAAAATTGTATCATATCATAATAATCTTGACTCATAATAACAATAACACTGATAATGATAATAATGATAATAATGATAATAATGATAATAATAATAATAATAATAATAATAATAATAATAATAATAATAATAATAACAATAACAACAACAACAACAACGACAAAAACAACAATAATAACAAAACCAATATAGGCTATAACTCACTGCCGCTCTGACGATCAACAAAAAACGAAGAATTATCACTAGACGAACGCGGGGGAAAACAAAATAATGAGAGTAGCCACAATATTCACCACCAATGAAATCTATCCCTGATGCCCAAAAGCCAATCAATCACCATCCTGTCCCGCACTCCCTGCTGTGACACCACGGAAGTTATCCTGACGAAGGCCTCTTTGCTTCCGAAGCGGCTCTCGCGCCACGATTCAGAAATGGGCAGTAATAGAAGTATCTCTTTTCCTTAATAATAATGATAATGATAATGATGATAATAATAATAATAATAATAATAATAATAATAATAATAATAATAATAATAATAATAATAATAATAATAAAACAGATATGAAATACGCCAACAGGAATCCTTTGATCTCCCCTCCTCTTGTATACAGTAAAACAAAAAAATCCCTCACTACATTACTCACCAGACCGCCATCAACACAACCACCCTGGAGCCCAGACGCGCGCGCACCATAACGCCCACAGTCACTCACAAATCACGCAATGACGAGCCGAAGTCTGATCGCACAATCGAACATTCCGAAGTCGCAACAGCTCTTCAGCCAACAACTCCACGCTGACCTATCGACGCCAAGCAAAACAAAACAAAAAACAAAAACAAAAAAACATACCAACTGCCAATCGCTTCCAAATGTAAATCTTAACTGACAAACCATCCTGCTACCCCCCCCCCCCCATCCCCCTTACAAGAAAAAATAAATAAAAAAATCAACCAATCAACACTCGCGTCCCATGAAGTTCAGCGTGACGTCATGTAATGTGTCTTGTTGGGGTCGCAGACGAAGACCGGCGACGAAGGAGAACGAATGGGGGGAGGGGAGGAGAGAGGAAGAGGGGAAAGGGGAAGGACGTAAAGTTGGCGGATAGACCGGATGCGAAGGTATGCGAAGGGCAACACGCGCAGGGAAGCGGTGAAAGAACTGGAAGTAAATGCCGAGCGATGAAAAATCTTTCAAAGGGTGATACGAGCCCCAGTCAAGGCATAAAAGCAGGATGGAAGAAACACAAAATACTAAAAAAGTGAAATAACTTGGGAGAAAAGCGAGAACCACGCAAACCAGAGGACAGAAAAAGTAAAACGAGAAAGAAGAACCTTAAAAACCCAAATGACAAAAGCCATATCACCCAGCAGTACCACATGCACAACCAGCAGCGACCCACAAAAAGTCGGTCCCCAGCCGAGTCCCACGAGGGCCGCCCACTGGCCTGCCCCGCGCGGACGGGACACGTTGCGGCCGGTTCTGACGCCGCCGGCCTGCGCTCGCGCCCACGAGGCTCTGCGTAATGCGGCTCCGCTCCCGGCACCAGACGCGACTACGACAGCGACGACGCAGCAACGGATAAGGGTCTTAGGAAGCGGCAGTAAGCGGGGACATCTAAATGGGCGGCGCTTCGAGGAGAGAATACATGTTGCGCGCGGTTCAGTGTTCACGGCTGTGCACTGAGCATCTGTCTACGGTTCCACTTGCGCGATCAGCACCAGCTCTTCCCGCGCGGTGCTAAAGGCACTTGTTCCCCGCAGTGCTGGAGCCCAACGCGATCTGTTTGCGCGGCCAACTTAA
>NC_091552.1:34811014-34823514 GCF_042767895.1 Penaeus vannamei | reverse complement strand
CTGCTTAGTTCACAACTACCAGTGGATCTCACAAACCATTTATGTATCTGTATTTTTCCTTAGTTTCTCAAATGTAATGTATAGTTATTCACAACAAGAGGATGGTTCCCATTTCTTTCTAGGCACCCCATAAAATCTTAATGATAACTATATCAATACAATTCTCATGGCAAATAACTAAACATTTAATCATAACCAAAGAAAACTGACCAATAAATCAGATACAACTGGTGAAGGAAAAGCTCACTGTTAGATTACACAATAGTCTACAAGATTTTACACTGTCATTACATGTTCACCTAATATCAGTGAACTTTTAGGCTTATCAACATGCACTACTGTAAAGATCACATCTGTGATAACCTTACGCTGTATCCTGATTATTCTGAAGTATATCACCTAAATTATGATCCTCATGATACCACCACCATTCTGCCAATGGAATCATTCATTAATTCAACAGACTTTCCTAGGTTTCAAT
Organism: Penaeus vannamei; assembly: GCF_042767895.1. Lineage (NCBI taxonomy): Eukaryota > Metazoa > Arthropoda > Malacostraca > Decapoda > Penaeidae > Penaeus > Penaeus vannamei. Next base: position 34,823,033 of record NC_091552.1, on the reverse strand, counting down.
AAATGCCTCGATACTGCCTTCTGTGTTCCACTCTACACTCCATGCCAATATCAATAATGGTGAGGTAGTACTCTCATTGCTCAAAATTCCTTTTCACTCTATTATGCAACTGAATTAACAACCATTACCAAACAAATCATAATATCAACAGTAATATATATAACCACAAAATGGCTACAAAAGCATTTGCCTTTATTTATGGTAAGTAACTTCAGTGCTAACACATTCAGAATTATCCTCCATATCCAAGACATAATTGAAAAAGTCTTCCCTCAAAATTTAAATAGTACTATTCAAATTACAAGAAACTCTTTAAATGAAAAAACAACAACAACAGGAGTAATCAACTGTGATACATAATCATAGCATTTACATTACACTGGTTCTACCTGTTTATGCAATATACAATTGGGAAATGTTTGCTTCTCCTGGTGATACATTATTTAATATATACCCAGAAATAGATCACATTAGAACTATAAAAAAAAAAATAAAAAACTATGACAAAAAAACTTCATAAGTAATAAAATTCTTTTATATGCCACCATGGATACAATATCAAAAACAACAAAATAAGCTGCTTATCAGTGCTCTCCCCAGCCCTACCATCCATTAAACCTTGACATCAAAGGAGTCAAGAACATCCAACTCCATTAATTTAACTCCAAGTTGCCAGGTATGGCATGTACGTACATGCCATTGCCCTGTGTGTGTGTTGAATTTAGTAATTGTTTTTACATATAGATGGCTTCACAAGTACCAAGTCACCCATGAGCCAATTACACAAACTACCTGTCTCACCAGTTTATCCTTTTCCTTATAATTTTTTATAATATTTTCTAATACTTAATACTGCTGTTAGTAATGTGAGCAACAATATAGTAATTATAAACTTTATAACAAAAATAACATTGTCAATATTGATAGCAATATTAAAAAAAAGGGTTTTCCTGCTTTTTCAAGGAAAAGTGAGATTGCAAGATCTACTAATTGACTTCTTTGTGGCTATGCATTGGCAGAGCCATCTATACACAGACACATTTAACCAAGCATTGCCGAAGGGAATGCACCATTTCCCCGTCGACATTGGGTTAAGGAGTAGGAGGCAAAGCTCAGGTTGTTGAGCACCGAGATACAAGCAAAAATTTTAAGACAGGTCTGGGTTCACTTCTCTCTAAAATAATGCACTGATGTTTCAATTCAAGCTTATACACAAGGTTATTTTCCACCTCTACAGGTTAAGAAATAATTAAAACAAAATTTCTGATTCTATTTGCAAAGGAAAATGCATAGTTATTTTTTCCAAAATAACTATCAAAGGCATCTGCATATGGCCTTCTTGTTAACCTACACTTTAAACTATTCTCACTACAATGAACCAAGCCCACATACCAGGTAACAAGGATACTTGCCATTTTTGATCAACCTCCTCCAAGTTGTGTACCCTAAACTCTTGTTTGGCTCTTGGTACAGCTATTCATGAACTACTGCCCATCAAAGGGGGGTTAAAACTTTGGTTTATTCATGCCCAGAGCTGGGTAAGTAGGTTTTTTACATAAATCTAGTTTTTCTCTTAAATGGGTGACTGCCTGCAATCCCTGGCACATGCCTCGGTACATGAAACAACATCAAAATTGGGTTAAAATGCTGGATTTCTATTGGAAAACTTAATTCTGACTCAATAATATACATCAATCTGTTGGGAAATGCATTCTTTAGAGGCAAGAATAAAAAATCCCCTCAACATGAAAGACAAAGGAATGAACAGCATTAGCCTGACTCTGTTGTTCCTAGCTTTTGTGACTGTAAATGGTTCTCCCAAATCTAAGGGGTTGAAATCTCCATATGTTATAATATAACAAAATGAATTTCCCATCTACAACTTCAAATAGTTAATAAAACTAATAAGTAAATCATAAATACTATAAACAGAACAAACATGTTTATCCAGCTTTCTCCCTTCAAATTCTGATAGAAATATCACATGGGCTTTTAATTCAACAGATCAATTTTATCTTGCACTCCGCTGATAATATAGTTATTCCTTATTTAGACTTTAGAATAAACTGTTGACCTGAATAAGACTACATAGTTCAAATGCCTAAACTCCTATTTTCCACTTGCAAATATTCTAAATCCCCCCACCCTCCCTCAGGCTCCACATCTAAGATGAATGGTAGAATTGGATATTTACAAAAACTGTTTCAACTATTTCTTCTCCTTATATGGCCAACATAATTTTTTAAGATTCTATAATAAAAAAATGTTGTAAATATAAACACCTAGATTACAATATAAGTAATAGGTACATAAAAAAAATAATTAGCTACAGAACAGTACAAAAAAAAGTTTATCTTCTAAATCTTAAATTGTTACTGAATAAATTTGAAACAAATAAATCAAATATACATGCAGAATATCAATGGCAATAAAGCACAAATCATCTAAACACCATCTAAACAGTAATTTTTAAATAAAAAAATCTACAATCAAATATTGCTATGAATCAGAAATCATAAAAATTAAAGGAGATAAATAGATTAAAATCAAATATAAAATTTACATAGATAATATACATACATATATAAATACATATATATATAAACATACATACATATATATATAAACATAATATATAATATATATATATATATATATATATATATATATATATATATATATATATATAAATAAATACATGTATAAATTTTTATATAAATATAAAACACTGAGGTACGTCAACTTGATAATTTTTTTAAAATCCAATAAAAAGTTTACAGCTTTCCCTGAAATGAAATTAATTCATAAGTAAAACATTGAATCTTAGATCATTCAAAAGAATTAAGTGATTGTGGTAAGATATAACCTATTTTCTCATCTAACCAGAAGAAAGAAAAAAAAATCCTAAACAGTCAAACAGATAACCCTTTTAACCCTCTAGGGCATGGTAAGTCTATCATATTTTCTCATCTAACTAGCAAAAAGTTTGGAATCCTAATCAACTGATCATTCATATAGATAATAATACTTTTAAATGTCTTGGGCGTGGCAAATTTCAAATAACTTTTGATGCAATTTCCACAGCCCTACTTCCACTGGTTAAGCAACTAAGCACACTCAAAAGATATTTGGCAAGTAACATTGAAACTTCCCCTATTACCTATTACAAAAGGGTGCAATATGGAAGGAAACTATTTTTGGTGAATTTAAAATAAGACGTCAAAACATTCATATGAAGCTCTGCACCAATTCCTAGGTAAATGAGGTTGATGCTGGAAGCATGTATGCAAGAGGGTCATTTTTAAAAATACAAATATTCTAAGCACAATTTCTCATGGAGTAAGAGAAAACATACACACACACACACACAAAAAAAGAAAAAAGAATAAGAGTATGCAAGTGTGTGAATGACCCTGAGATATATGTTAAAAAAGAAAATTTACTTGCTAATGAAGATGTAATTTTGAAAATATGCATATATATAGCATGTAGGCCAAATTATATAAAAAATTACAGCTGATTAAAAAAATAAATCTATGGCAAATAATGTAAAGACCAGATAATAAATTACTAAAGCATGCCCATGACTACAAATGCATGTTATCCATATAAAATTGGGCAATCAAATTAATAAAATGAGAATAAATAAAGCATAATAAAGGTGGAACCTCTTTACATAGAATCATCAACCAAAGGATTCTCTAACCTTGACTAATTTACGCCTAACCCCTTAACCTGTGTCGGCTCTTGAAAAAAGAATGAAGGAATTGCATCACTGCAAGCTTTACAGAACTGTGCAATAATAAGAAGTAAAAGAATTCATTAAAAGAAAAAATAACAAACAAAAATATAAAAGTATTTGTTAACGTACTGCAAGACTGTTTATAAAAAAAAAACAGTACATAGGACTGAATGGGACTCGGCTGCATAGAATATTGCTCCTCACTGCCAGATATGGTGCCACTTAGTCCTACACTATTCTACAGGATGAAACCAATATTTTGGTCTCGTTAAATGGAAATTTTAAGAATTCAGTTATCAACATCTTAAAAATAACAAAATGAAGACTTTTTATATTGACTTATTTGTTTGTAGAAAAACATTTTAGTGTGAGGTTAATTAAGTCATACAAATGGCAGCAAGCATCTGGGGAGACTCCCAATCAGCAGCTCCTATGAGTGACCGACACTGTTTTTACCTCGGTGCTGTATATACAATGCCCAAGGGGAGTTTCATTCATTAACCATATTTACACGCAAATGGTTCCAGTGCTTAGTCACCTAAGAGTCAATTACTAATCCTACCTATATCACGTGTTTATCCTATTTTTTTTTTCTTTAAGGAAATATTTGATCATATCTTATAAAACTGTTAGTATTATTAGTACGATTGGTGTTACGAGAATGGCAGCTGTATCCAATTTCTGTTTATCCTGTTCTTTTCTTTTTAGGAATATTTGATCTTATATTACTATTAGTACAGTGTGGCCAATGTTACTGTACAGCAGACACATCCAATTTCTCTCGGTTAGGTGTACAGCACACATACATATAAATGTTATATGTAATTAGAACCTAACCTAACCTTACCTAACAGAATCTAACCAAACCTAAATGAGAGTGGCATTATCTTGTGTTGAGACTGCCGTCATATTGTTTGTTTTCCCACGCATACAAAGGACACAAATCAGGGGCTTTTCTGCCGTACTTATACGCATTTCCTATTGTTGTGAACATAGGCCTTACTGGGAATGATGTGCAATCGCTCTCGTACACCTTGATGCACACATCACTTTTCCTTCAACTGAAATTTATTGCATGCCTTGACCTGGAATAGCAAATTATTTTTGCTGTGAATTAAACCTTTGAATCTCAAGTCATTTATCCTTCAATGATCAGCTGCTTCAGCTTCAGTTTCAAGGTGTTGTTTGGTTACCAAATGCAGAACAGCTGTTTTTGCCAAGCAAGAAAATGCCGAAGCTGGTTCATCATCAAAAGATAATCGAGGCAGTTCTTTTCAATTAATATACAAGTGATTCTACAAACTTTTTAACTGCAGGACATGAAACACCTGGATTCCTCAAGAGGTGCAATTTACTGCATGCCTACAAATTTTTCCCCAGTAAGGCCTGTGAATACTATTAGTAATTATAACAAATATAATAACAACAACAGCATCAATATTAATAGCATTAAAACAGAAAAAAAAATCATCTGAAGACTCAAGAAAGACAGAAATAAAGTGAAGACACTGACTACTAATCAACTCCTTGGCAGTGCCCTTGTGGAGCCAACTGAGTCAATACATTTCACAAATCAATACTATAGTGAACACATATTCCCAGTGGCATCAGGTTAAGGATGATATAACTTAATTAATAGATTCACTGCTCTGCCGCCCCCCATTAACTTCTGGGAGGTAGAGATTCCCAGTACAATTCTGGTAAATGACAATGTACCTGTATCTCCTCCATGCTGAGGACTCAGAATATATATCAACTTCACAAGTTCACTATTTCACTACGGTACATATTTGTCCTTTGTCAAAAACACGTCACTGATTACTGCCACTGATCTATATGACATTACTCAATAAATATTTACACAGGATTGCTTCAAGCCGTGACATGTCCTTCATGCTTCATACTCAAAAGGGCCAGCAAGACTATGTCATTCTGGCAAGATGAGGTATAAACTACTTTCTCATTCCACAAGATCTAGATGCACATTTAGCCTGAATATATATGCTAAAGTTTATATCTAATTATTATCTGAATGCAGAGTGGAAAGGCCCCAACACCTTCATATCTAAATCCACAGACAGAAAAGTAAGTGAGGGTCCTTTTACCTTTTACCAGATTATTTTTCTTATACGGGTGTTGGTAATTCTTTACAATTCAAGTAAACTCCTTCCACTCCTTCACAATATTTATTCAACAACTAAAGTTGCTTTAACTGGGCATTATTACCCAAGGGGACAGTTGATGGGTGGCTCTGTTTCCAACACCCCCTGCACAGATTTTATTCACCTTGGTATGCACAGTAAGATAAAGCTGAAACTTAGTATCACCATTGTATGTAGTACTTTCCATGATTTTTTTCTTTTATTTGTTGCATTACCATTCATGTTTATAGATCACCTCTTGTGCTAACGACTGTAACTTTTGTCCTATACAAGAATATCCAATTTGCCTTAGCTTAGTATATCCATACTGTAAAGATTAACCCCGACTTTATTTTTTGTAAGTATTACATAAGTGATTCTGTATTTTCCTATTGTTATATTATGAACAATCAGCCATAACTCCAACCCCCACCCCCTAAAAAAATCTAGTTGCGAGAATTATTCCCCAAAATACACTACAAAAAATATATATATATATTTTTTTTTTTGCCGAAAAAATAAAATGTATATGCAATTACCGTACCCTCAATAATCAAACCTTAAATATCACAAATACCAACAATAACAATAGTTATTACGTAAAACAAATACAAACTGAATATAAAAGAACAAAAGAAATTAAAAGATATTTATAAATAGAAACTATGAATCACAAATCCCAACAATAACAATAGTTACTAAGTAAAACAAGCACAAACTGAATATAAAAGAACAAAAGAAATTAAATGCTATTTATGAAAAGAAACTATGAAAAGTGAGGTAAAATCATTACATAACAGTTTGCCCAACCACAAGAAAACAAAGAAACCTTCTTTGTTAACCTTTGAAAGTGACAATTAGTGACAATGAGACAAAGACATGGAGGGAAACCGCAAGCAATATCCAACAACGTTCACATCTATCCATGCAATAAGAAAAGGCGACACGATTAACCATCACAAGGACTTCTATTCAAAAGTTAGTTTTCAAAATCACAATGCTGTGAGAAACACAAAGCCCTAAGTCCGATACCGAAAATGATGCCATAACTAACAACATAAGATTAACTACTGAAACTAGTATTGGTAACATGAATGTCAGAAACAACAGCATGATTTGGAGAATCATAGAGAAGGCAAGACACTGCAAGCCCCTTTTCCCTCCATAAGATTCAAACCTTAAGTGAGCTAATGCAACACCAAAATCAGTAAAACAAAAACATCACAATCACGAAATAACAACTTCAAGTATTAACGTCAAATTAGATATACTAATTCTGAGAAAACATTCTCCTAAAATACTTCTTTTTCGCCAGAGCTTCCTATCTCCTTGACCCATTTCGAACCCACGTGTTCATCTCCAGGGTTCTTTGAATTCCCTAGGATCTTTACAACATCCTTCGTAGTGGAAGGTTGCATTTGTATGGGTAAAATACTGATATTGCACTTGAAATAGGCCTACATAAGAGAACAGTTCCTAGAGATTCACCCTAAAACAAAGTCGCCATTCCGTAACAATTAGCCTCGAAATTCGCTCTACTCACCTTCTTTACTGTTCTCCGCCTCGTCGTCTGTGAAGTAGTAAATATCTGGAGGAAGAGAAGGCAATCAGTTTAGGGATTTTCTTCCTTTTGTGAATGTAAACACGGGAACCTCACTCGACACTCACCCGCCATGTTGAAGTAAACACGGGAATCTCAAAGCCGGACCCTGATTGGTCACTTGACCTCACGTCTCTCCGCTGATTGGCCAAATGACGTCATACATCTCAACTTTGATTGGTTGTGTGACGTCATGAATCTTTTCGGTGATTGGCTGACTGACGTCATACATCTTGTTTCTGATTGGTTGAGTGACGTCATAGATCTCGTTGTTCCAATATTAGAGAGCTCAAATTCATTTGTGTAGAATTATTCTCTTTTAAAACTGATTAGAAGTCACTCAACTCTCAACGTAATAATAATGAATGTGTTGAATAAATTGTAGATCGTCTTACAGCATAAATATGTAATACGAATACACAGGGAAACATAGTAACTCCAACGTCTCTTTTCCTAAACTCGAAAATGACCCTCAAAATCACATGATTGGAATTCCCTTGTAATAAATGGCCTTTCCTTGAATATCGATAAGGAGCTAAGGTCAGTTCTTGCATACCATGGTACATACTGGCATAGTCTGATGCTCAATTCCAGATATTTACAATTTAACTTCTACGATGAAGCGAATACAGTGAGATAAATTGTGCCCAAGATTTCAAAATCGGTCATGATTAATCTGTCATAGCTATTTATTACTAAACAGAAACGTGCTCATGCAAGTGAGAATTACATCGTGTTACTCTATTCATGTTTACGTTGCGAATACGTATAAGATAAGATATGTATCATTGTTTACTATTTCTGCATTTACAACAATCTTACAGAAGAGAGTTAGAGTTTCTGAATTTCTTACCAGTTTTCGAAATAGGAAAAAATACGACTGCTATAATGCATTTGACACTGTCACTTGATTGCACAATTCCCCTCTCATGAACCTTAAAATAGGGAATACTTTGTCTAACATCATTTCCCCGCCCCAGTTTCCCGCTCACAAGAAGTAGCGATGTAATACTTGCAGTTCTCAAATGACTTGCTCTTATCATTATTGTTTTAGGTATTTATTCATATGTGCACAATACCTACTATCATTTCAGTGATGTATTTTCTCATCATTGGCAATATTTTTATAAACATAACAGTAGTTTTATTAGTAGAATTAGCACAATTTACTTGCAATTCTCCTTATCGTTATTATTACTATTATCAGCAGTATTACAACAACTACTATTACTATTACTATTACTACTCTACTACTACTACTATTACTACTTCTGCTGCTGCTGCTACTGTTATTATAATGATCATTATTTTTACTATAATTCTTATCATTACCATCATCACTATCATCATTATCCTTATCTCTTGTCTATCATTATCACCATGTCACCACCAACGTCATTTCCTGCTCTCATATCTCTTGTTCAGTGTAATTAGCATCTTACCCACGGCATTGATAAGAAAGATAACGACAAATCCATTGGAAGAAAGAAATTTAAAAGAAAAATGATTAATTCTTTTCATCGCTGTACCTGCGCGCGCATACTTCCGTTTGACATTAGAAATCCGTTCGTTTCCCGGGAATCCGTGTGTCATAGTTTGCCCAGAGCCGTTTGCTCTTCCGCGAACGCTGATTGTGACTTCTACGTCCATCTTCATTATCATTTTACTGGCTCTTTCGCTCGTGCTCTCTCTCTCTCTCTTTTTCTCCCTCTCTCCCTCCCTCCCTCCCCCCATCTCTCTCTCTCTCTCTCTCTCTCTCTCTCTCTCTCTCTCTCTCTCTCTCTCTCTCTCTCTCTCTCTCTCTCTCTCTCTCTCTCTCTCTCTCTCTCTTTCTACGCCCATTTTCTATAGTGAGAGCATCCGGTGAGTTGCACTGAGGAATTACAATGGCCGTAGCTGCGTAGAACAGTTTTTAGCTCAGTTACAATTACCATTACAAAAAGGACAAATGTATAATACTAACTCTATATGTAAATATAAACATATTTTTAGCACATGTCCTACTGTTCTATCTAGATGAAAATATCATCGCGTATTCAGTCTCAGCTGCATATGCGATAATATTAGTAATGTTAGTGGCGGCTTCAGGACATTTCGTTTGAGGTGGGGGTGGGAGGGGGAGATTAATGTGCACGAGCTCCATTAAAAAGGTTACCAAAAGAAATAAAAGTGAAAAAATAATGTCCTTTCAGGCATTGTGATGTTAGCTTTTTTTAAAGCCTGGAGTCATACGTTGATCGAAGTGGGAGAAAAAACATTCGCCGAATCACACAGAAAAAGGCAGATGACATCACCTGAGGCTTGCAAATGTTTAATAATTACGTTGCATCGCGGAACATTACATGCGGAGTGGTATCTGTTCTACTTAAAACAGGACACGGTTAAAATCAAAGTAGAGTACAGTTCCATGGCGATGGCCCGCACCATACCACGTGGTCCGCCCGGAAACTCACAAATACCTCTCCTTTGTAATTCATGTAAATGCTATATATATCAACATTCCTCTTCCTGATTATTTCCAGACTTACTGAATTATCCACGTGATTTTTCAGGGTCGAGCTAAACAGTCTTTGCGATCAGCTTGCAACCAGTGGATAGCGCAATGCATGTGCTAATATTCGCGGGAAAGATGTGTTAATCTTGTTATTTATCTCTTCTTATTACTCGCAAATATATGCAACCTCTAAATTACCTTTTTGATAAAGAAAGGCAAATAGAAAAGTTTTTCGTATCTGCTTTCAAAATAAACAAATTTGCGTCTGTGTTCAATTCTTAACTACACACAATGTGTATAAAGTGAACATAAATCATTGAACAAAAACACAAAAATATCAAGTGGAAATAAATCCCCATTGCTCTATATTGCTCTACACCTTTTGTCATCACTCACCTTGCTGTTATCATTATTATTATTATTATTATCATTATTATCATTATTATTGTTATTACTATTACTATTACCATTATTATTATCATTGTTATTATAATCATCATCATTATTATTATTATCATTATCATCATTATTATCATTGTTATTGTTATCTTTATTATTATAATTGTTATCATATCATTATTATTATCAATGTTCTTATCATCATTATTATTATTGTTATCATTATTACTATTATTGTTATTTTCATTATTGTTATCGTTATCATTATAATTATTATTATATCTTTATTATTATTATTATTATTATTATTATTATTATTATTATTATTATTATTATAAAACACTTAAATCGTGTCATTTTCTCCCGCTATTCATTAACAAACGAGAACCCATCTATGCGGTGTGTCAGGTACGTCGTCAGGTATATCAATCTGAAATCAGTTTTGTTGTCTGTAGTCACTGAGCAATCATGTTCGACTATTCCAACATAACGACCAGACTTTTGTTTAATGACATCAAATTACAGTCATTGTTGTTTTCCGGCATGTAAGTGTACTCGTTCTGCCTCTACAATTCCTTCAAATATTTGCCCCAAAGATTATGATGCCACAAACCAAATTTCTTAGTAATAGTTATGTACAGGTCAATTATTATTACTCACACCAACACATGCTCGTTTTGGCCGGAGTCATGCTACATACTGAGGAAAATCTCGAGTCATTGCCGTTGTTTGAAGTAGTAACAAGCAAACCGTTACCACAGTCGTTAACCGTTCCATTTTCAGCCTTATTATAATAATTACTGAACAATACTCTGTGCTCGTATTCAACTTAAGAATATGAAAGTGTTTGTCATTTGCTTATTTATTTACATTTTATGTATCTTTTACCAGGACAGAACAAATGTTTTTTCAACACGAACTCCTCAAATATTCCGTTTGAAGGCATACAAGAGCCTCATTCCACACCGTGAAAACTATAAATTAGGAGCCTATACCTTATCGTCCACTTAGTCTAGGAATGTCACTTGAATGAATTAGGTGGCGTGTGGAGCTTCAAAATACTATGAAACGGCAATAACGCCAATAAGCACGATCCCAAAATGGCAGTGAGTAGATAGCCATATCTACCCAAGGATATATATGTAAATGGATGACTACTAGCTGTAAATTGCCATAAACAACAGTTCAGCGCCTTCGGTCATCCTCAGCAGCCCACAGCTGTTTCAGTTATCCTCAGTACCTCATCAGCTGCCGCTCAATCTCCTCAGTCTCCAGTGGCAAGACATTAATAATTCTCCGTTTTTCTGGTTACGTGTATTTGTATTTATGAATGAATATTTATAAAACCCTGTGGGTGTAGTGAGAATTTGTTCAGATTGTATTGCACAAATTGCCACGGGGTACTAAAATATACTGTTCTCTCTCTCTCTCTCTCTCTCTCTCTCTCTCTCTCTCTCTCTCTCTCTCTCTCTCTCTCTCTCTCTCTCTCTCTCTCTCTCTCTCTCTCTCTCTCTCCTCTCTCTTCATTTACCCATATTTATCTCTCCCTCTCTCTCTCTCTCTCTCTCTCTCTCTCTCTCTCTCTCTCTCTCTCTCTCTCTCTCTCTCTCTCTCTCTCTCTCTCTCTCTCTCTCTCTCTCTCT